>NC_083616.1:15865738-16073238 GCF_963584025.1 Labrus mixtus | reverse complement strand
TTTGCTATTAGTGACTAATGTCAAACATTTGAAGCATTATGGTTTTTCCAAGCTGCTATCATATTAAAACACTGATGCCTAAGCTTACAGGTCCCAGGTCATAATAATGATGATGCGAACAGAGCAAGACTCAAGCTAATATAATTTGGGACATGATATCTTGCTAATAAATTGAGGATAAAGCTAACAGGTCCATATCATGCTAAGGGATTGAGGCTAAAGCTGAAAGATCTAAAGTCAGGATATCATGCTAACAAACTGAGGCTGAAGCTGGTAGTTTCGGTCCTGAAATCATGAGCCATTTTCTCAATTGCACTTCTGAAAATGTCTAGAAAATGTCAGAATTCTTCCTGAGATGGTTGTTCACACATATTCTTCAAAGCGTGAGACTATCGGGGGAGTAGGGGGTCTCAGGAGGCATTTTAAGTAAGGAACATTAACTTGCAGTAATTTAGGGTCCAAAATTCCCTATTCTCTGCTCAATATTAAGCAAAGTATTGAATGTCTCCTAATTATGTATTGAGTGAACAAAGAATTAGTGACACAGTCCCAGTCTGTCTGATTTACATGTTGTTAAGCTGAAATAGACCTATTTTCAGCTCTGTGGTTGGTGAATCAGCTTCAAAATGTTTGTGAGAACAAGCATTGGAGTTTGACAGGTTTTTTTTGATTCGCTTCGAAAACTGATTATTTGGTTCTTTTGTTCTCCGAAAGCTCTAAAAATAGCACACAGCCTGATCGGAGCAGCAGGCAGGTTTCTGATGTATTTTTATCGCCCAAACTAAATATAACTGACGAAATAAACCATGAGGTCACTGTGTTACACGGCATGGACAGACAGGCAGACAGTCTGTGATGTGTTTGGGCGCTCTGGCCTCCCTCTAGCCTCCTGATTCAAAGCAAAAAAAAAAAAAAAAAAACCTATCATTTTTTGAATGCTTTACTGCCCCCCATTTTTTCTGACTGTCTATAATCTTCTGTGTCTGCATATTTTCTCTGTGCACATTACCCATCAGACTAAAAACAGGAACTATGAAAACATCGACCAACAGAACTATGACTTCAGGAGAACACCCAAGGTATAAACTTGCATGGTCAAATGATGCACGCCGCCCAACCAATCTCTGAGCTCGCCCAGTAGTAGCAAAACACCAGTCAGCCCCACCCACCCAAAACCAACCCGGCTCCAGAGATAGACTCTTATCCTGGTGGCACGTCTTTTCTCCACCATCCTTTTTCTTTCTTTTGATTTTTCATGATTCCTGCACACTGGGAATGGGTTTACACTCGCAGGAGAGACACCCTTCCTCTTCCTTTCCCTCCTCTCTCTCTTTCTCCTCCCTGAGTTTTTATTCCATGTGAAGGGTTGCATGCAGCCAGGCCTAGGCTAGGCTCTATCTGCAGATTTTAGGAACACCACGCACAAGGATCCTCTCACTCCTCTGCAGCATCAAACCTCCTTTTCTTTTACTTTTGGGAATTGAACCTGTTACTCCCCCCCTCTTCCTGTACTCCCTGCCTCCCTCCTCCACCCCCTCTGCCTTCTCTCCACTCAGATCTTTTTTTAATTTGCGGTTGCATCAGCGCGCTCTAACATGCACGTCCCTGATTGGTTGGTTGGTTGGTTGGTTGGTTTGGAGTCTTGAAAGCGCCTCAGTTTGCATGTGCCACCACACCACCCACAACTTTTTGCCCTTCTTTGTATTCAAGCTTCGACTTTGATTTTTATTTCAGTTCAGCAGATCTTGAACACTTTTTGTCTCCTTTTTTTGCCCCGCCCTCCTCTGCCCGTGGTAGTGTGGGTGAGAGGGAGCATGGTCGAGGCTGGGGTCACAGGGGCAGGGAAATGGGGATTGGTGAGGGAGGGTATATGAACTGCAGAGCTAATAATGTGTGCTCTATGATGTTTCCTGTGTCGTGTTGTTCTGCCGTGTTTCTCAATGTCCTACGATGTGACCTGCCGCCCCGCTCTGTCAACTGTTGCACTTCGTGGTGGTCCTCCAGGCGGAGAAGGTGCTGCTTTTCAGCCAGGACACCAACCTCACATCTCTGCTGCTGGAGGCCAAAGACTTGGAGGCTCGAGTCATTATCCTCTCTGCTAGGTTTGTATAAAAAAGGAATTAGATGTGGTTGCTAGGGCATTACAAGGGGTTTTCCAGGTATTTTATAGGGCCTTTTAATAGGTGATACCATTGTAGTTGGTATTTGGTCGCTAGGATTATCTTTGTAGCATCTTCTATGTTTTCTTAGGGTGTAGATGGTTGAAGGGATACTGGGGTAAGAAAAAGTAAATTGATCTTCTCTGTTGATTGGATGTGCCATGTTGACTCTCATAAGGAACCTGACCTTGGTTGTGTGTTGCTGTTAAGACATCGACAGGTTAAGACATGCAACAAGGCAAAAGACTGGGAGTGAAGGGTTGGTTGTAAGGGATTTTGTAGGTGGTAAAAAAGGAGATCTGACAAGTAAAAACTGACTGTTTCAAAGAGACCATATTTGGACTAGAGGGTTGAACAAGTTGACACTCTGGCTAGCTTTGTAAGCAAGGTGCATCTGTATTTCATAATAACTGTTTGATCAGTTAGATTACCAATTTTGAAAAGCCAAAAGGTAAAAAAAAACAAAAAAACTACCAAAACAATAGCACCCAACTCTGCTGTTGGCTTTACTATTCAAGCTCTTCTACTTTTGATATGAGATGTATTGTTTTGATTCGTTTGCAATCATGTGTTATGTCTTTGTTATGGTGCCTTTGTGTTGTGATGGTGTAACTTGGTACGAGGTTAGATTTTCACTGGTAATGCTTTAGGTAATGGTTACGGAGAGTTACCACTAGATTTGCAGCTCTGTTTGTATAGTTGCACTGTGAATGAAAAAAACTAAATTTTACCTTTGTGTGTTTGCAGCGAGGACGAAGCTGCGGCTGTGTATAAAGCAGCCCGTCAGCTCAACATGACTGGCTCTGGTTACGTCTGGCTGGTCGGAGAGCGAGAGATGACTGGCAAAGCTCTTAGTGAAGCCCCAGACGGTATGTTAACCTCTGCCTCCTCGTCCTCACCTCTCGTCTTCTTTGCTTTTCTTCCTTACTCCTCCAGAAGTTTTTCTCGGTCTCTATCTCTCAGCCCTGCTTCCATCCAACGCTCAAGATAATTCTCAGCCAAGGCTCAGAGTTTTGCATATCTTAAAACTCTGGTATTTTCTATGATTTAAAGAACATTTATATGGGACATCACACATCTGATATCAAGACATAGCAGCAGCTCATAAGTAAAATAAAGACATTTCTTACTGAGAAAAAAATCTAAGTCTTCAGGAGCCTTAAGACTTTATGGCTGTATTTCTATATTTATATTTTTAGCTTTCAATTTTGAGACTGTACCTACTTCAGACTACACAGGATGTCATGCTGTTTAAAAAAAAGGTTCATGACTCAGTTCACATTCAACTCAATTCCTTTGCAATAAGCAGATTTTTCTGGGAAATGAGGAATCTGAATATAAAACGTAGAGCTGCAGAATAGGCAAAATCTTGCTGATGATAATGTTGACATTTTAAATACGCTGAGAAAATCTATTCCTGATGTCCATAGGACTTTATTTAGCGATTAACGATTTGTAAGTGACAGTGCAGTGTTTTCCAGTGTGTGAAACAACGATATATAATGTATGATTTCAACTCCATGTCCATGTAGGACACCCCTGCATTCTGAAGAGGCTCTACCCCGAGGGCACACCAAAATAAGGGGTAGCACTTTGGTCAATTGGATTGTCCCTCAAAGCTTTCAAAGAGTAATGGATTATTGAGCTTTACTGCAGCAAATCTTTTTTGAAGCATACATTTTTTCATTTGTTGTAGGTTTCTAGTTTTCTGATGTTGTTAGGGGATTACTGTGTTGCTGTTCGCGAGAATATTCAAGGCATCAGTTGTTTACTCATTAAAAAAACGAGTGTAAAGACTACTGCTTTTTTGATGTTGCATTCTTCCTATCCAATCATGGCTTTAAAGTGTTTGGATGGAAACATGGCTGCTCTCCATATCTTTCTTTTCTCTAGTAGTGCTGTAGGTCTCTGATGACGGAAACTAATCCTCATCACAGCCATTTAGCTTCTCAGCGTCCTGGTGTGTTTCTCTTTCTGGTTTTCTTCTGACTGCTGGTTGAACGTTTAAACATCCCTTTAAAATAAAACATGTTTAAAGGTTCTTAACCACTGTTTTCTTTTCTGGCTCATTGTAACTGTGGCTTTAAATGTGTCTAACATCTTTTTGTTTGTTTCATCTTCTATAGTGTGTGTCGTCCGCCCGCCTGTCTGCCCGTTCTCACAGTAGACAAGCCAATAACATATGCTGCCGAACAGGGGGGTGGTCGGGGTTAAGCTTTATTCAGGTTCGGTGGGGTGGGGGTGGCTGTTGCTAATCAGCTAATGTCGCTGCGGTTACCTTGACGTGTGTCTGAACGAACACTGGTAAGATGCCGCCGCTGCTTCTTGTTTCCTGCTTGATGCTTTGCCCTCTGCCATTGGTCAACAGAAGACCTGTCCACGGCAACACTGAACCTGCCCTGATAGAGAGGATGCGGGGGTTATTTTAACCAGCAGATTACTCAGTCAGCCAGAGGACTACGTCATGTATACACTGTTATACTTGGAGTATGTGCACAACTCTCTGCCATTGGACAGGGGCTGTTCAATTCCATGGAAAAGTATTTTTTGAAGAAACCCCCAAACTTAAAGCAACACCAAATCACCAATTTCTGTTTGACCTCACCAGAGGTCGTCTAAATGGGAGAACATCAAGTGAAATAAATATACAGTATTTCTTCATACTAAATTCTCTAAAGTAAAAAGAAATGAATCAGAAACATTTTTGGTGATTTGGATGCTCAGCAGTGAAGTTACGATTGCTGAAGTAAAGGTACAACTATAACATTGTAAAGGCAGCTGAGAGCATTAAGACATTTAACAATTCTTTAATAATGCAACAAATTTCATTTGACTGGACAAACTGTTCAAAGAGTCCATAAACTGAAACTAAACCCTCATTATGTACATTTTAAACATTTCGTGGGTCTTTCTGGCTGCTGGGTAATGGGCTCCCCGCTCTGTTGCTGTGGCTTTTATTTTGAGATAACATCCTCACCAACCAGCTGATGCACTCTTAAAAAATGATGTGTCATTTTTCTACACATCTTTGTCCCTCCTGAGATCAAGATGTGTCAAAAAATGATCCATCATGTTCTTAAAAGTGTAGCCAGACTGCACTCTGAAAATATCCCTCAGCTGTTATGTCTCAGTTGGAGAAGTTTGAGGTTTCTTTTTAGGGAAACTGTTTCAGATTAAAGCCTTTACTTTATCTGAGCTTTAACTTTCATACATCTCTTCCATCGCTTATCCAGAGTTGTCAAAAACTCAAGGTTTACGTACTAGATTCCTGCAGAGCTCTCAGCCACATCTTTTAAAGGTTTTTTTCTCCAACGAGGAGATGTGGCAGAAAGCTCCAAAAGATATCTTGTGTGGTGACCTTGAGTTGAACACTGCAGCAGGAAATTCTCATTATTAAATTCTGCACCACGCTTCAGGTTTAAATGGAAGATATTTGGATGAACCCAAACATTAGGTTGTGCTGTTTCTCACGATATGCTTTTGTCAGACGTCTTTTTGTCTTACAAAGAGAATGACAAGTTTAAAGGTCACAGGGTTGTACAAACGTAGGTTTAAAACTTGCATTGCTGGCTAAGATTAGCACACTAGACATCAATGATCGAATAAGGCTCTGTAAATTCAGTCTGGTTGAGGTCATGTAAGCTGTCAGACAAAGGTGAATGAATGAACGAACCACGTCTTACTTGAACTTATTCACTACTTTCTAAGTTGAAGTTGTTATAATCTTCCATTTCTGCATAACCAAAATAGTTTTTATTAGTTATTTAACTTTGTCATGTACCCAAGCCTAAGACAAATGACTGAAGACACGTTGACATGAGATGGTGTGGAAAGAGGCTGCTCATATGGCTGAAGTATCTCGTGATCTTGTTAATGAGCGAGGAATGGACTATCTTGGATTGTGAGATGGACAGCTGGATTGATTCTTCATCAACAGAAATGTAAAGACATGTTGTATTGGACAGCAGATGTGAAACAGGTAAAGCATCTGTAACTGTCAATTAAGTTCAAACTATTTGCACTGGTCATAATCTTTCCAGTAGAGTTGAAAAGACTGATCACAGACTAGAAGACTTAGAGAAGGATGAGAAACTTGGACAGCCAGGGGCAAACATGTAGCAGAGCCTCTTTTCATTTTCCAAAGGATCTGGCTGAGGTGGTTTGGGTATCTGATCAGGATCCTCTTGCTGGCCTTCCTTTTGAGGTTTTCTGGGTAGAAGGGAGGAGACCCCAGGGTTGACCCCAGGGTGAAACACACTGGAGGGATTATATGTGTATCATCTGGTCTGAGAATACTCCAGGAACCCCGAGAAGGAAAACATTGCTGACTAACCCAGATAAGTGGAAGACAGTGGAGCGATGGAAATTTGCTGTCAGCTACTTGACAGCATTTCAGGTTAACAATTGTCAACAAAAACAGGGCCATTCAGGGGTTGTTTTTGGTTGCAGAGCTGTTGTGTTGGACTGCATTGGCCTATTCAAGTGCTGGTGTTATTATGTCCGCCCCCTCTATCTGTACAGTTTGATAGAATTGTGCACAGGTTGCTTCTAAAACGAATCCCTCAAAAGAAACCTATACAGCAGTACTGTGACATTATGGATTTTGATGTTGTTTTTTCTTCACCAGATGCTTGTCACATTATAAGAAAAGAGTGTCTGCATTTGGTGCTCTAATTTCCTTAACAACAGCTTGATAACACTGTTAGTATTTCCCATCCAAAGTACGTTGTGCTTCAGTGGAATTCATTCATTTTAATTACAAGCACAAGTGGACTGTAACCATCAGTTTTACTCCAGCTATGCGCATCCTCCAATAAGGATGTGAGCTGACTGCGCCTATGTGTTTTAGTGATTAGGGAGACGGGGACATGTCAGTTAATTGTATTCAGGATGCTTGAGTGTTGGTCAATTGCGTTGGAAAAAGAGGTGACACGTTCCACTCCTTTGTGGTTGATGGGAGAATTGTAAGCTTATTGTGTTCAGGAGTTTAAGGTCAGGATGTTAGCTTAATGTTGTTCATGAAAGAGATGTGATTGGCCCACCAAAAGAAGTAGGCTAAAAGTAGTTGAAAATATTAGTTTTCAATACCCAGTGGTTTTAAACTAGCAGAAAAGATTTCATAGTTTTTATTTTATTTGAGGGAGGTAGCTGTAACTTACTTGGGAATGAAATCGAAAAAAAACCCATCACTTATTATGGAAAATTTTAAAAATGTGATAGATGTGTTTACTTGGTTGCTATCTGTACCCATAAGTTTAAGGTGGAAATGTCAACTGGCTTTACCCATTGGTATTACAGGATATTTAACCTAGTTGTTGTGTTGCCATTTGTTTGGATTGACGTTGAGTTGGCTGTTTCCAACAATTTCAGTTGAAGTTGCTCGTCTTTTTTGGTACTGTGAAGAAGCAACTGCTCTCTGGGGTTTCAGGGGAAAGTATTTGTGCTTTCAGCTGGAAGTTGCTTGTCTGTTTCTCTTACTTTTAAGGATGAATGATGGCAAATATATATATATTTTTTGTCAGTGGAACCTAGTGGCATCTGTGGGAAACAGAATTTGCTGTCGCCTCACACTGTTTTCCAAAGCTATTGTTCATGAGTTATTTCGCAGAAGTTTCTTTGGGGAATGCTAGCAGTGTTAGCAAGCTGTTGGAAATAAGCTGGAGGATGGATGCAGACACTTTCATCACTGTGTGACAAGTTTCTGCTGAAGAAAAACAACAGACACAGTTCATAACGTCTCAGTGAAGCTTATTCTGTCCTGAGAGACAAACGGCTGTGATTCTCAGAGTGAACTCCCAGCATGCAGTTTGGTATTACTGAACAATGAGATGACGCCTGAAGCCCTGATTGTGTGTGCCTGTATGTGTGAGAGTGTTTGAATGATTACACTGAAGCCCTCTTTTAGTTACATCTGTAAAATTAAAGTGAGTGTGAGAGTTTTTTTTAATTAACATGTCTGTACGAATGAGGGCACTTTCAGTCTGCAGCCTCATTAGCTCCCTGCTGTGTGTTTTACCTTTCTCTGCTGTGTGTGCGTGTGAATGTGTGTGTGTGTATGTTTTGTGTATGTATGTTATGTGTGGTGTAGGCCTGCTTGGCCTCCAGCTGATTAACGGTAAAAACGAGTCGGCGCACATTGCGGATGCTGTCGCGGTGGTGGCTCAGTCCCTGCAGGAGCTTTTTGAGAAAGAGAACATCACTGAGCCGCCACGGGGCTGCGTGGGAAACACCAACATCTGGAGGACTGGACCGCTCTTCAAACGGTCAGTACGTCTATGACCTAGCCTGCAGGTGAAATGGCCATCTGGAGCAGTGATGATGATGTAGTTACAGAACAAAGTTAAACTATCCTTTTTAAACTTTAGTTTTGTTTCTTCTTTTATTATTTTTTCTACAGAGTATTTATCTGTGAATCACTTTACTTCTTTATTTAAAACAAAAAACACCTAAATAATTCAAAGTAAAGCTATGAATTGTGACTGAGAATGGCAGGGAAACATCAGTCAGAGCAACTGGAGATTTTGAATACTGTGTAAAAAGCTATGATTTGATCTGATTGTTCCATTGGCTGTTGCTCAGCAAGGGTTTTTTTTGGGGTGGTGACACAACGAATAAGATCCTAACACACACCTTTGACCACAACTGGATCAAAGACCAGTCTATATATGCATTTCTTCTAGCAGTATTACAGCTGAGGCTTTTACTGACAACTTGGCCTATGAAATTAGAGGTTATGAGATCTAAGGCTTTATATCAACTGCAGTTACTACAGTCCTGAGGTGAGTTACCTAATCTACTAGGGGGCCTTTTAGTATAAGTGTAAGTTTTCCAGATCACTCACTTACAGAACTGAGTTCCCGACTGGACAGTTTGTAGAGGCGGTGAAGAAAATGTTGTGTGACTGCTTCAGCAGTTTATCCAGTTTGAGTTTCTGATCGTCAACATGGAGTCCTTTCCTCCTCCTTCAGCTCGGGAATAAGAATCTGAGACGCTTCACTGATCTGATCTTGCTTCTGCTGGAAGTTCTTCTGACACAACTGGGATAATGAACCTCTCTGTCACTGCTGCTCTCCTCTGTGTGACCCATATAGACCATCAAGTCCAGTCAAATCAGTTTTATTTATTTGCTCCACTATTACAGACAGTCCCACAGAAGCAGCGACAGCATCACGTGACATGTTCTCACTTTTAGTTGGGCATCCACATTTCCACTGAGCTGATCCTGACTCCACTGGTTTCTGATTGGCTCCTCAGGGTGTTGATGGCATCAAAGTACCCTGATGGTCTGACGGGACGAATTGAGTTTAACGATGATGGCGACCGACGCTTTGCTACCTACAGCATCTTGAACTACCAACAAAAACCAGGTCGCCTCATCCAGGTCGGAGTCTTCAACGGATCACAGGTACAGTACACCTGGTTACACCGGGTTATAAATCTGGTTTTTGACCTGATTACTTAAGGTTATTTATCTAGTAATACAACTGGTTATTCACCCAGTTAAACCTGGGGTCTCATTTATAATACAATGCATAGCATCTAAACTAAAAGTGTTCATACATCAAAAACCCGGAAAATGGCACAGGCAAAACTTAAGTCGGATGCATAAAATCGTTCGTATGCACATCTGCAAGCAATGTTCACTTGTTAAAACATGATCCACCTAAAAATGTGTGCAGTCTCACATTCTGCTCTCCACATTCAATCGTCAATGAAAAGCACGCCATGAATAAATATACAAACAAATGACCTGGAAGATCAAAAGTTTCCAGTGGTAAATTACAGCAACAACCTGAAGGATAGACTGTCGGATTCATTAATCAAGGTTTTTGTGAATCAAGTGGAGGTTATTAAATGCTTATTTTTGGTTTACTAAAAGCTTGAGAGTCCTCCTGCAGTCCTCCTGCAGTGCCAAAACATCTTCCGTGTGTCATTCGCTCTGTGCTTCTTACAGCACAGTAATGTTTATTAAAACTAAAAAACCTGGTCACACCTGATTATTTATCTAGTTATAGACAGAGATATATAACTCATTAAACACCTTGTCAAACCTCATCATTAACCAAGTTGTACTTTTACTTAAACAGCCGTCACAACTGCATGAATACCTAAATAAATGAATCTAATCATTGACATGTTTAAAATATTGGACTTGAGCTAAATGGATGCTTATATAACACTTTTCTAATCTTGGGACTACTCAAAGTGTTTTTACATTGCAGGTCACATCTACCCATTCACACACTGTTGGCAGAGGTTTTTATGTAAAGTGACCGTCAGAAGTAACTAATCCCATTCATACACATTCACAGTGTCTTGCCTAAGGACACATTGGACATGTGGCTGCAGGAGCTGGGGATCGAACCCCCAACCTTCCTGTTGAGAGACACCCAACTCTTCCAACTGAGCCACAGCTGCCCCATGTACACCCCACATTGTTAAACCTGGTTTCACATTTGGATATTATATGTTCTTGGTTGCAGCTTGTTGAAAACCAAGATAAACACATGGTTATACTGTTCACATGGCCACACCTAAACGCTCACTCTAAACAGACCTTTAGATCTCTCTGATAAAGAGTAAGATATTTTTATTTAACCAGAAACGGTTTCTACATCCCTATCTTCTCAGCCACCAGTCTCCATTGACAAAAACCCTAATTTCACTTTACAGGAAACAGAAGTTGCGGGTCTACCGATGTCTCAATTGGTTAGTTTGTTTGAGTTCTTGTGGTCACCCCTGGTCATACACTTGGCGCACCTGATCCTGCCTGGTTTAACAACTAGTTGAACACTGTGTCACACCTAAACACCTGATCACATTTGTGGTTACAAGGTTGATTCCACCTATTTTAGATATTGATATCTTGTCTTGGTTAGCCTTGAAAACAGTGAAAATATGTCAAACTTGGCCGTCTCCAAATGTGGGAGACTCTTATGTAAGTAACTACCAGGGTGCATTATGGGAAATTAAGGATTATGTGTTATTTATGCTAAAAGTCAAGCTAGCTTCATTAATTCGGCACATCCCTCACAAGTGCAACTTCCGTGTTATAGTGACTCACTGAGCACAACTTTTAATAGAGTCTGAATAAGTAAAATATCCTGACTGAAGCATCATTCACGGGTTTGTTTTGCAGAATCTTTACCAAGCTGACTGTGTGTGTGTACTAGTCCCTGGCCTGTTTAACTATTGATGCACGGATGCAGTATTGATGCTGTCATTTAGTCAGCTTGTCACAGTGAGACCTGTCTGGAACAACATGACAACCTGTCTGCGTACATGTGTGTGTTTCAGGTTGTGATGAACCCTCAGAGGAAGATCATTTGGCCAGGAGGAGAGACAGAGAAACCAGTAGGATACCAGATGTCAACTAAACTGAAGGTACTCTGTCTGCTCTTGTTTTGCTGCTATTAAACCGTGATCAGTGCAAGTCAATGGAAAATGTTGTGTGGAATGAACGATCGTGAACAAACTGTTCTCAGGCATCATTTCTCAAAACCACCTCCCATCATGATTCTCAACAGAAATAGATAAAACATTATCAGGCATACTTTATTTATCTGTGGGGAAATTTGGTCATTACAGTAGCCTTTCAAACACAATATAACTATACCAAGGTACAATGAAAACTTGAATGGCTTCTCTACTGTGTAGTGAAGAAAAAAACCTTAAACTTAAAGTAATTGTATTATAAATATGTTTGAAAAACTGTCAAAACTTCTAAAATAAGTTGTAGTTGTATTGTAAATAAGAAGTCTGGGCAGGAAGTCCTTCATCTCTAATCACTAGCTACACAGGACACCCTGACAAGTTTGTCATAGCTTTCATAGGCTACAACATCGCTAGACAACATTTGATGGGTTCCAAGATTGAGCTCTAGATTATTTTAGAGTTAAATTGATAATCTAGCAGCATATTTTTCTTAAGTGAGGGATTGCAGTTGAATATGACATAAAGTCTCTTCTTTTCTGTCCAGTCAGAAACACACAAAAGGCAAAAGGCAAATGGAACAGGAACCAGGACTAAACCTTGAGCCACTGTAACCCCCAGCAACTATAGTGAAAACATTTGTTTCTTAACCCACTAGTGGAAAGGTATCTTAGACCGATATATTGCAGGATAAAATACTGAGAGACTATTTGAACCAACACAAGCATACAAACCGAAATAAAAAGTTTCCTTACAGAGTTTATATCAAGCTAACGACAGACGTCTGTACAGTTGGACTTCACACAGTTCTGGTCTGAAATTTCAGCAAAAAAGGGAAGTTAGGAATTTACACTATAAAACTTGCGAGTGTGTTTGTGTTTGTGTGCTTATTTCTGTGCAGATTGTGACGATCCATCAGGAGCCTTTTGTATATGTGAAGCCAACAAAGACTGACGGGACGTGTAAAGAGGAATACACTGTTAATGGAGTCTTAATCAAGAAGGTTATCTGTACTGGACCCAATGGGACCACCCCAGGTACTCACACTTGTTTTTTACACATACTTTTTAACCTCTTAAGGCACTAGGGTGGATGTAGACTGTCTTAATTTTAACCCTTACTTTACACCATACATTCACCATAAAAGGTTAGTGGATAACATTACAGGGGCATGCACATATTCCCAAAAAGAAGGGAATTCCCCAAAATGCATAAACAGACTTATGTCTCTAACATAAATCTTATTCTAAGAAAACAAATAAAAAACAAACTAACAAACAAAGTTACATTAGCGACACTAGTAGTTTGTTTTATAAAGAGTTTAAAACTGGGTGATGAAATAAGGTTTGATTTAATTGCCTCCAGCTGTCATTCCATGTATTCAGTTCTTATGACACTGACACCAGCTTCCTTCCAGTGGAGACCGGTCCAAAGAAATCTGCTTTGAATTTGGTAGAAAATGTTATGTTCATGTTTTAAACTTATGTCGAGGAGAAGCTGAGGCAAAAATATGTTTCACACCTTCAACCCTCCCAACTAGTCCTCACAAAAATACACGCTCAGGACATGTCATTCCTAATTCCACTGTTGTGTGTGTGTGTGTGTGTGTGTGTGTGTGTTCCAGGTCAGCCCATTGTCCCTCAGTGTTGCTATGGTTTCTGCATCGATTTGCTCATCAAACTGGCGATGAGCATGAACTTCACCTATGAGGTTCATCTGGTGGCTGATGGAAAATTTGGCACGCAAGAGCGAGTGAGTATATCGCCTTTCCTTATTTAACAGACAGTTTCCCTCTAGGTTTTTGCCTCTCAGGCAACATACAGACTCTTGTAGCTGTTTGGCCTCCATGCTGCAATTCGTGTTTTGGAGGGTATTTAATGTTGTTGAAGGTATTTTTTTTGTCAATGAGCTTTGGTGGCTTTGATGGAAGTGATTTATGGGCTAAATATGGTTGAATAGAAAGAATATTATTTTTAACACAAAGGTCTATTACTACAAGGATCCCTTCTGCAATGTTACCATACCATATGAACAATACAATATGACACATAGTAAGGGGCCCTTAATTACAATAATGTCAAATTCAGCAATTCGATATTTGATTTTTTGCAAGACAATCATAAATCATTATACTACTGTCTTCTCTTTTTATCCTGCTGTCAACGTGTTCTTTAGCCAATTCATTCTGTTGACACTACCCTCATTCATTTCGTAAGCGCTATAGAGAGGAGTCATGAATGGTGGCACAGTGAATCCAGTTGGCAGGGAAAACTGTTTTAGAGCTCAATAATAAAAAATATATTTACTGTATATTGATATTCCATCAATGGATACCATAGGCACCATCGATTCAATACTTGAATTACACGAGTCAGGACAATGATAAATTGTCCTATCAATATTTTGTTCCACCCTATTGCTCATTGAGAATACAGTAAGGAATACAGCTCTCTTCTTTGCCATGTGGTATTACATCCCTCTAAGCTCTGACGGACATCTTTCGATGTTGTCATCTTAACGTTTCCTCTCTTACAATGGGTTTGATGCAGTTGTTTGTGTCTCCATCAAACAGTGAACTATTTTTCACACAGCAGTAGGGTATGGAAACAAGCAGCAGTTCTTGTTTTCTCCGGATGATGTTGTGGAAACGTGATTAAAACTTGGCGTACTTTCATGTCACTGTGACTCTCCGTCTCTCTGACCTGTTTACTGATTCAACACCAGTATAGCGCTGAGGCTTGTTGCTATGGCGACCACCGCTCTGTCCCTGACTCTGACCTTGTTGAAGCTGAGAGACATTTCGTCATTACCATCTCTCTCTCTTTCTGCTGCTCCGAATGACTCTAGCTCTCCTCTCACCTCCTCCATCACCTCTTCCATCGCTTCCTCTCCTCCCTTTATTTTCCCTACAGTCTGCCTTTTTGTGATGCCTCCTCCTCTTCTCCTCCCACTTTTCTCCTTTCACATGTCTCCCTTCCCCTGTCTCTTGCTACAGATTTATTTTTAGTTGAAATATCTTCTTCATTTTCGGGGAAGATAAAAGATTCACAGATAAAATAAAAATCCAGGACGGATAAAACATCAACTTAGTCAAGGTGCTTCCCTCCTGAGAACAGTGATGCTTTTATTCCAATCCAATCCAGACCAAAGTGCTAACAACCAAACCAAACAATAAAAACACAAACACCAATGTAAAGACATTATTCTTCATTTTGAAAATACATTTTACAAATTCATCAATGTCAGTAATTCTTTCCTTTTTTTCAAATGTATATATTTTTAGAATATCTCTGGCTGTCATTCATTCTGTTTAACAATTTTTAAACAGATTCTCTGTGCACGTAATTGAACTGCTTCAGACTTTTTCTCTGCTTGCCAGCATGTTCTTTTCCACCCTTGCCTGGTTACTTTAAATACGTCCAATTACTTCTAGCATTGATATTCTGGCAAAACACTGTCAGTGTACCGTCAGATTGTGTTGTTTCATCTGACATCGTGGACACATTGTAAAGATTATACTGTGATATCTGTAGTGTCCTTTTTAAGCCATGTCATGCCTCTGGAGACCCTCCACCCTCTCTTGTCTGACATTGTGAGGGACATGTGTGAAAGACCAGCTTGGAAACATTTCAGGGGAAGACTGTCCTTCAGGAGTGCATGTGTGAATCGGGCTTATATGTAACACTGTGATTAACCTGTCCAGGGTGTACCCCACCTCTCACCCAATGACAACTGGGATTAGCTCCAAACCCTTGCGACCTGAACGGCCTATAGATAGGTATATATAATGTAGTAAATGTACTGTTAATTAGGAAGTGGTTGAATGCTTAAATTAGCTGTTTTTTATGTTCAATAGCCTGTGGGTTATAAGGCCTGAAGTCCCACTGGATTTCCTCTATAAATAGTTTTTCAATTTTTGATTCATTAGGAAGCATTGAAATACGACTTATATGTCAGATTCTCTGTTTTTAAACAATTTGCAAGCCTGGATCACAGCATTACCATGTTATAACTACATTTAAGTAGATCTCGTAAGTGGATGCTTGATGACATGGCCACGTTCTAAATATGGTGAATGTTTAAACCTAAAAGAAGAGAGATAAATCTGACTACACCAACAGGGAATGAGGTATTCACTCTCTGATTGCTATTCCTAGTCAACACTTTTTCTTCCCAGTTGTTTTCTTTCAAGAATGATCTACGTATATCACCCCATATTGACCAGCCCTTCACATTACTTACCACTTCTCAGAAGTTCATTCTTATTATTGTTTTTCATACAGTTTGTATACAGAGACAACCATATATCTATACATTTATTATAGCAACTCCAATCTCTGAATCCATCACCTATTGTCTGATGATGACAAAGCCTCTGAGAGCAACGGCCATCTTTGGCAGCCTCCAATGTAGCCAGCATTTAGCATTGACAGCATATAGATACCCTGAAGGATCAAATCCATTTTCTTCCACTCCCCCTCCTGCTTAGACAAAACTCTGTTGTCAGTGTTGTGCCCACCACTGGAGGAGATGTATATTAGAGTAAAACCAGGCACCTCTGACCTCTGTTGTCCCTTCCCCTTCTGCAGGTGAACAACAGCAACAAGAAGGAGTGGAACGGCATGATGGGAGAGCTGCTGGGAGGTCTGGCCGACATGATAGTCGCTCCCCTCACCATCAACAATGAGCGTGCTCAGTACATCGAGTTCTCCAAGCCCTTCAAATACCAGGGGCTCACCATCCTCGTCAAGAAGGTGAGCAGTTGTGTCAGATCCCTCAGATACAGATTACAGTTTTCTCTGGATGGAGTCCACACACAAAAACACAAAACATCTAGGGGATGATGCAAACTTGATCAGGAGATAATTGGTGCAAAAGATTTTTTATGGTTTTAGAATAACAACTTTTATGGCTAGAGCATGACTAATCAAACTTACAGAACACTTGAGGCTGTATAGCTTTTCTGTTTATTAATAATAATAATAATAATATTAATATTAATATTAATATTAATATTAATAATAATAATAATAATAATAATTTATACTTTATTGATCCCACGAGGGGAAATTAGTTTTTTACACTCTGTCTAGTAAACATGCTACACAAACATAGGCCGAAATACACACACATGCACAAACAGGATCCTATGGACATGCACTAATGGAGAGGTCTCAGAGTGAGGGGGCTGCCCACAGTGGGCGCTCCTGAGCTGGTGGGGGGGTTAGGTGTCTTGCACCTCAGCAGTGCTCAGGAACTGGACTGGCACCTCTCCAGCTACCATGCCAATTTATATGCTACTTATATACAGCTAGGGAAAGTATGAATGGCTAAAATAGTGCAGAAACACTATTCTAGTCCACTTGTGTGTGTAAATATATTCAAAAGAAATCTCAAAATAAGCAAAAGAGGACTCAAGACGTGATCGTGATTACACTACGGTGCAGAAAAGGCACAAACTGGTGCTTTCAAATGTTTTGGTGATTAAAATTCATCAAGGTGAGACACAAACGTGCATAGTCATGTTCATCATGGGGCCCTTAATGACAAATGATAAAAAACAACACCATATGAATTCAAAAATCAGTGAAATGTCAGAAACGTTTCATCAATAAATTTGCCAAAACAAATCAACATTAATTTTTCTTCTGCTGAAATTGGCTGATTGTGTTAAATGGGTATGTAATAACATCTGAAATTGACCCTAGGTCCATGAATCAAATCAAATTGAAATCATATTTATGATATTGGCAAATTTCATATCGTTGTCCAAAGAATTGGTATTATGATGAAATTGGTGAAAACCAATGAAGAAGCTGCTGAACCATTGTTGTTTGGGTTTAAATGCACAATACAGGAGAAAGAGTCTATAACACTCAATCAGACCTGACATCTGGACCTCCTTACAGCTTGAATCAGGCTGCTGTCATGCTGCTCTGAAAGATTATTTGGGATATTTTGAGTCAGTGACCCAATTTACTGCTAGTGAGGCTCAGCAGCAGGAAGTTGGTCAATTGTTTCCATCGACCCTCCACACTTCTGATCCAGGGTCATATCTGGTCCACTGGTTTAATACCTCTATGGATCCAACAGGGATAATGAATTCCTTCTGGCTGGAGCATTAAACAGTTATTCTTTAATTACAGATAGTTACGCAGAGTTGGAGATTAGTGCCTTGCTCAAAGACAACGTCAAAGTAATATAAATTATTTATCATTCCAGTTTAAATACTGTGTCAATTGACCAACCTCAACTTGTTGCTAGGAGGCTTCAGATTGTCCACAGTTTGGGGCGATAGGTGGGAGTCCAACATGAAATATATAAAGTATGAATGCAACACATTCTGCATGATAATTATGATGGGATTGTTAAAATGACGTGTTGTTTTTGTGTGTGTTCAGGAAATCCCTCGCAGCACTTTGGATTCATTCATGCAGCCGTTCCAGAGCACACTGTGGCTGTTAGTCGGTCTGTCGGTCCACGTGGTGGCAGTGATGCTTTACCTATTAGACCGGTTCAGGTAATTACACTATATACATATATATATATATATATATATATATACATGATGGTATTCTGCTATTCTAATAATACGTTTATTTGAAAAGACTGTTTTGGCCTCCATTAGAACTGTAAAAATACAACTAACTAACTAACTAACTAACTAGCGGTGCAACGATCCATCGACCTGGATTGAGAAATCAATTGATGGAACAATGATCCAATCAAATCAATGGAAAGTCAAAACATCGATCTACATCGTAATTTTTATATCTCTTTTAGTTTGAAATTCCCACCAGGCGTCTGTTTGACAGTTTCTGACCGTCATCCGGAACTTTCAAACAAGCTAGCAGACAAGCAGACATTAGCAAGAAGCCGAGATAAACAAAGAATACATTAAGCATTAAGCAATGTGGAATTTATTTTGGACAAAGACAAAACCTGGTCGGGCTGGCCAACTTTTAATTCTGAACATGTTAGCATGTTTCTTTTCTTTCTTTTTTTTTACCCGTATACTATCATCATCTAAATCCTACATACATAACACTATCTGCCATTGTTATCTACCCATAGCTAAAGTTTTGTGATTAGTGTCTGATGCAAGCTCTGCAGGTAAACAAAGACAGAAGCCTGCTGTGTCTCCATGGATTGAGCCAACATAACATTATTAACTTTTCAAGAAAACCTGGATCATATTTTATGGATGAAATATTTTCTGGTCATCTCTGAGGTCCTCTGGCTGCTGAGTCTAAGCTTTCATTGAATCACAAGTTTCTAACTGGTGAGAATGTTTGCTTGTAGCTGTTAGCAAGTTGGCTCAATATGTCCCAGTCTGGAAGCTCACAACGCCAGGGGGATATGAGTGTTTACATCACTTGCAAATAAGATTTGGACTGCCAAGACCTACAGGTTTTTAAGCCTGGGGCAGGAAGGGCAATGTTGGAATCAGAGCGAGTGAGCAGCCAACTTACTGCACCCCAGGCAACCTCAGAGTACATGAGTTATTGACTGACTGCCATACAGGCTCTCTGAGCGTTGGCTAACTTTTCAGGGCTTCTGATTTAGCCAGCTGTCAGTGAAAAAGGCCTTCAAGCCAAGACTTCCTTGTCCATACTTTGCCACAGTTTACGGTCCAACTAGCGACTTCAGAAACAAGAAAGGAGATGGTGTTGAGTGACAATGTCTAAGAGATGAATGAACGAGCACATTTTTAAAGACAGTTATTAAAGCTGTCAACGTTGTATTTGTTTTACAATGAGGTGTGGCCAGGCAAAAATCTGGCATGTTCCTATCTTGAGGATGCTGAAAACACCTGTGCCTTAGACCACCTAAAACCTGGTCTAAACTCTGAAGTGTGTTGAACAGTATGTTTCTGATATTAAGAGGATGCATTAGAAACATGGGCACACGACGTCACAACGACCGTCCACTGAGCTTATTCCACAAACACAGGATGTACAACAGCGCACCTACTCCACAGTTTAATATCATATGTGCTGATACATTCAAATAGAGTGTTTAAAGGATTGGAGGGCTGACAGACAGGGAGCTTTTGTTTCTGTTTCTGTTTGTTTCCAAGCACTCCTCCTTGCCTGTCCCAGGGCACGTTCTGTTTAATACACGGAGAAACACATGCAGAAGCATACACACACACAGAGTTGGATTTATAATAAATCTTATACATAACTGTTTATCTCCTGAGTGTTACTGAAAATACAGCCCACAGTTATTAATACAGACTGTCTAGTGTCCATTCCGCCTGCATTATAGAATATAGCCAGGGATTTCAGCAGAGAAAATGAGTAAATAAATGTTTACAGCCTGCCTTTATTTGATGTTTAAAACACAGAACATTACTAAACATAGATCCTGTCTCATCCTGTCAGTGTGTCTGGAGATCTTAAAAATTAATGAGGATACACTTTTGTGCCTCGTGGAAATATTCACTGAATCTTTCTGATGATGTGAGAATAATTCAGTGAAATATAACTTCATTCTGCCATCAACATATCTTTTATACAATGTTCTGTTTGGGTTTCTGGATATTCAGGGGCAAAATGAAAGCAGAGAAGTTAAGTGAGCCGGCCAGAGTTCATTCCGTCCTTGAAGAAAAATGGAAATCTGCCATGTACATCTGGCTCTTAAATGGAATGACACTCTGATTGGTTTGATTCATTTTACGACAAAACACACCTATGTATAATCAAGCCACATAATCCATCGTATTTGTGCTCTGCACCCAGATTGTGCGCCTTGTAAATACCAATATATAATCAGACACTCCCCAAATGGTCTGAGCGCCACACCCTTCAGACAAGGTGCTTTACGCCACTTAAAAAGGGCCCTTAGACACAAGTCTTAATTGCTTGAGTGATGGGAAAAATAACAGTAACTGTCAGCAATGTTTCTAGAACGACCTAAAAAAACACAACTGAGAAAACATACCTGTGTTCCTGCAGCCCGTTCGGAAGGTTTAAAGTGAATAGTGAAGAAGAAGAAGAAGATGCCCTCACCTTGTCCTCGGCTATGTGGTTCTCATGGGGAGTACTCCTGAACTCTGGGATAGGAGAAGGTTGGTTGTCTTCTAATTGAACACATCCTGCCCTTCGGTCCTATCGATCACACTAATAATCTGTCTGTGTATGTAGGAGCTCCCCGGAGTTTCTCAGCGAGGATTCTTGGTATGGTGTGGGCAGGTTTTGCTATGATCATTGTAGCTTCATATACTGCCAACCTGGCAGCCTTCCTTGTGTTGGACCGGCCTGAGGAGCGCATCACTGGCATCAATGACCCCAGGGTGAGACACTCAATTCTTCTCTCATTCTATTGAAATAAATCAATTACTATCTCCCTTCCAAATCTTTTGTGCCTCAATTAAACAAAACAACTGGCTTTATCCTAAGTGCTCAAATCACCTGAATAAGTTGACTAGATGTAAATCAACTGAGTTCATAGTGGATTGATTGGATGAAGTTATATTTTGGTGTCACTTTGATAGCTCAATCTTCAGATGAAGAAGGTTAGGACATCTTGAAAACTGAAACTGTCTGATTTTTGCACATTTGCACTGCTTCCAGATATGAATTGCTGTGAGGCAGGTCAGGTTTACTCCTGATGATCTCTGCTCTGGTCACAAATGGAAGTTAAGTGTCACTTTAAACCTGAGAGTGGTACAAACCTCTCAACCTCTGCTTGTCATAATTAGCCGACACAGAGTTTGGCAGACCAACAGGAGAGACAGTCTGTGGGGCTCGGGATTTCATAACAAAATACAAACAGGACTCAATTGTTTTTTTTTTTCCTCTGACTGTATTAAACCGGACGTTTCCACTTCACAGCTGATGAAGAAAAACGATAAATATGAAGCTTTCAGGTTAAACTGGTTAACGTGGAAGTTTACTGTGCTATTGAGGTTTAAATGGGAATTTGGTTAAGGGAATGATTTGTTATCTTTGTAGATTGTTTGCCTGAAACACCCGTCTGTACTCTGGTGACAATTCACGCTGATATTTGACAAACACACATTAGACCGAAGTATAGACGGATCTGTAGATAGATCAATTCATGTTTTGTGATCCCGAACTGAGAATTTGTTGAAACTTGATCGAAACTTTGAGTAGAAATATGAATATTAAAATATCAAATGTGAGCCTATCGACAATGTTCTGTGCTGTAATTGTTTTTAGCTTCGGAATCCGTCAGATAAATTCATCTACGCCACAGTGAAGCAGAGCTCGGTTGATATTTACTTCAGACGGCAGGTGGAGCTAAGCACCATGTACAGGCACATGGAGAAACACAATTACGAGAGCGCTGCTGAGGCCATCCAAGCTGTTAGAGACAAGTAAGCTGTTTATACACTTGGGATTATATCTGTCATACACTTGACTGGTTTGATCCACATTCATTAATCAATTGTATCCACCAGACACATAATGTTTTCTTCTCCTCCCTCTGTAGTAAGCTTCATGCCTTCATCTGGGACAGCGCTGTGTTGGAGTTCGAGGCATCGCAGAAGTGCGATCTAGTGACTACGGGAGAGCTTTTCTTTCGTTCCGGTTTTGGGATTGGAATGAGAAAAGACAGTCCATGGAAACAAAACGTTTCTCTTGCTATTCTCAGGTACAAAGAAACACTACAAACATACTGGTAGTCGTGTTCTTTTCTACAATACCTAGTTGAGGCTATTTTGATACCCATGTGGTATGTTAAAAAATCTCACTGAACAACTTTTGATACTCTGTTACATTTATAATACTATACTAATACTGTACAGGTGCTCTGCTTATAGCCACAACAGCCTTAAAAAGGCTAAGAAAGCCTATTAATATTATCGATGGACCATTGATGCCTTCCATTTGAAAACTTTACTGACGCTCTGTTTATACCCCATTTTTGATCAACATGTACCCTTCTAATTTCTTGCTTACACTTGTGTTTCCTGATACACCCATCAGATACATTTTTAAACCCCACTGATAGTCATGTTATTGTCTAGTGAACATTTGTCTAGTTACATTTTGAATTCTGATACACAGTCTGATAACAACGTAGCCCTCAAGAAACCCTATGAATACCTTTTGGATACTCTGCTTATTCTCTACCATTACGCCTATGATACCCGACTAATGAACTGTTCATACTTTGCATCCCCTCTATTTGTACCCACCTCATGCTTCTCTAATTCTCTACAGATATATTGCCCTAATGACTTGTTAACATAGACTTGGTCCTATGCTGTGTGTTGATGTCTTACTATTTTTCATTGTCTTTCCTTAGCTCCCACGAGAATGGCTTCATGGAGGACTTGGACAAGACATGGGTACGATACCAGGAGTGCGACTCTAGGAGTAATGCCCCTGCCACCCTCACCTTTGAGAACATGGCAGGTAAGAAGCAGACTAATGGACTGGTGTGGATCATTTAAGTAAATGTTTAGCTTCTAGATTTAAAATTAGTAGCATACGTCCAGATTTAAAAGTTCATTCATTTGAAACAATTATGATGTTCTAATGAATGATCTGAGGCAAACTGTACCTATAGCCAAAAAATGAGCTATGAACAGTAATGTTGGTTTAAGGATTGTGACTTTTTCCTCTTTTATGTCACACATTCAGTGCATGTGCATTGAGTTATAAAGCAACACATTTTAAAATCAGAAATATATAAATATCAATTGCACCATTGCAATAGAACATGTTACTTAGCTGTATATTCATTTTATCACTGAAAGGGTCGCACGATTTGCATGTTGAGGTCTGATATTATTAATAATACATTTTATTCATAAAGTGCTTTTAAGGTACTCAAAGACACTGTATATAGTTAAAAGTTATAAGATCAAAACATCATAGTATAAGAAGAAACTAGCAAACATAGCAACTACAGAAAGGAGTGTGACAGTGGAGTAGCTCAATGAGCAATAAGGGGGTCTGGTGGTTGAGGGATTTTGTATTGAATACAGTAAGGGACAGGGAGCAAGTGGAAATGAAGAACAGGGGTGATGTGGTCACAGGACTGGGTTTGGATCAGTAAAGTCCTGGATGTATAGGAGATTATTGAGGACTTTGGATGATGTCCAGTAAAGGATGTTATTGCAGTGGTCGTATTCATAGTTAAGTGTTAGACAATTTGTATGCATCCATGTTTTTATTTCAGTAAGGCAGTTTGTTAGTGTGGAGCTGGTTGCTGTGGTGATGGAATTGGTGGAGATGTAAATCTGGATGTCATCGCGGTAGAGGTGGAAAGGACCATGATGACGAAGAAGCTGCCATATCGATGTAACTGAATAGCATGGCGTTGTTCTTCTATAGCTCCTACAGTTAGTGCTACTGAGTTTAGGATAGGATAGGATAGGATAATACTTTATTGATCCCCAGAGGGGAAATTCGGGTGTTACAGCAGCACAGACAAGAAGCTCGAAAATACAAAATACACATTAAACAGAATAAATAAAAATAAAATAAAATAAAATAAAAATAAAAATAAGAATAAAATATAAAATAAAATAAAATAAAAATAAATAAAAAATAAAAAACAAGGGGTATATACAAGTACAAAATGAATGAATGAATGAATGAATGAAGTTAGCAGGGGGGAATTGAGAATTGAGACAGTATTTACAGAGAATGACAAGATAAAGTGACTGTGATTAAAGTGACTCTGTGTGATAAATAGCAGCAAGATGCAGAGTGTAGTTATAGTTATAGTTATAGTTATATAATATAATGTAGTATAATATAATATAATATAATATAGTGCAGTATGACCAATATAGTGTAGTATAATGAAGTTAAGACAAACTTCACAGCAAACAGTCTTCATGCTGTCGGTATGAGATTAGCAAATATGTTGTTAGCAGTCCTGAGGGAAAGTGAGATCCATTACTAAAAAACTGTTAGCCAGTGCTAGCAGCCGTTATCGCTTGACTGCCCTTAGTTAGTTCAAAACATAATATAGGGTGATTTAAAATGACTAAAAATGCTGCTTTGCCGTGATGTACTTTTTCGGTCCTGAACAAGCAAGCTAAGTGATTAGGCAGGTAAAACACTGGGTAAAACAATAGTTCAATATAAAGTCAGCGTTTTGGTACAATGTTTCAGAGTTACGGCTGCCTTTACATATGTAAAGTTTGTTTCAGTGTGTGCTCAAAAATCCGATCAAGGTAGCCTAGTGGTTGGATTGTGCGCTCCATGTTCAGAGACTTAAGTCCTTGAGAGCAGGCGACCAGGGTTCAAATCTGACCTGTGGCTCCTTTCAAGGCATGTCGTTCCCCACTCTCTCTCTCGCCAGTTTCTTACGCTATCCACTGTCCTATCTCTAACAATAATGGCATAAAAAGCCCCAAATTACATTAAAAAAAAAAAACATTTGCTTTTTATTACCTCAACTAACATCAATCGACTTTACCTATCCTCTTCAGGTGTGTTCATGCTGGTAGCTGGTGGCATCGTCGCGGGGATATTCCTCATCTTCATCGAGATTGCTTACAAACGACACAAAGACGCCAGAAGGAAACAGATGCAGCTCGCCTTCGCTGCAGTGAATGTCTGGAGGAAGAACTTACAGGTACCTGTCTCTACTTCTGTACTCTACTTCTTCTCTAAAAATCTCTACCATACTGTACTGTAGGATTATTCACTTTACTGTACTGAACTCTACTGTACCTAAACTGCACTCTTATTCTACTTTACTAAAGGTCTTTATTATGCTGTTGTTTACTCTGGTAAAAACTCTAACTTTACTTTACTCCTGCTCAATTCTAACACTGTTGTACTCCACTTTTCTTTTTTTACTAAACTCTATTCTAAAGAACGCAGCTGTACTGAATTTAAGATGACTCTACTGCACTGTAATCAATTTAACTCTACTCTCACTATCCTGTTCTCTACAATTGTTAGTGGAGTCACGGGTTACTTCTCAAAATTTTCTGGACTACAATTGAATGTGTGGGGTTGGTCTTGGAAAAGACATTCTCATTCATTTTCTGATAATGTTGGTACTTTTGTAACACATTTTGAGATATGCACCTCCATGCCTTTTGCCACAAGAAGCCCCTGCTGAGCCATCTATGGGGCCCATAGATGGCTCAGCAGGGGGTTCTTGAATGAATGCTGAATAAACCAAGGTGTTTGTCTCAAGGTCAGTCTTTAGTCAATTGTTAGCCAAACAGTACCACTTCTTTTATAGCCACTGACTGTGAGTGCTTTTTTTGGCAAGTGCTGTGATTGCCTGCCCTCTACTTCCCCTAGTTCCCCTAGTGTTGCAATGATACTGGCTAGCTACTAAATACGAAATATCTCACATACTGAGAGAGGAGAGAGAGAGTAAGATGGAGAGTCTTTGCAGCCACTTTCAAACACACCAAAACAATTATCTGTTGATCCGCCTGGAGCCTGACTGGACAAACATTTTGTATCTCTACCTGAGTTGTGAGAAGAATTGAAGGACATTAACGCTGCTGCTCTGGTATCAGGCAGTGGTTTAATCTCACTTCTGGATAAAAGAAGAATACATTTGGCTGCACCCAAAACTGTGTGAAACCTAAAATCAGGTTTAGTATCTCTGCAGCCACCACCAAGTCTCTGACAGGAATATTTATGATGTAGTTTGTAATGTCCTCTCAAAAACCTGCAGCCTCACAGCATCCATGTTTGTATTCAGATTGTGGTTCAGGGCTGTCAGAACAATACAGCACAGCAGTTCAATGAGGTATGATGGGAAATGTCCACAGGGATTCATCTGCCCGCTGTCTCGGCGACAAACCTCCTGTTTCAACTGTTGTTGAATCATCAAATGTCAGGAAAAAGATCTCAGAGAGGAAAACAATAAATAGACATCTGTGTGCTTTTCTGCTCTAAATGTAATGTTCAGGGACAACTATTACTCATACTAATTATATGATGATAAACCCAAGAAACGTTCATGTCAAAAGAAATGCATGTTTGCCTTTAGGACACACAATTAATGAAAAACTGTGCAACTATATTAAAGTGCATTTAACATAAAAGAAAAAAAAAAGAATGGAAAACAGGAAAAAAAATGTATTGATTAAATTGTAGCAACAGAATAAAATTAATTATCTATTCAACGGTTCATTGCTGCTTTAAGTCATTTTGTTTGGGCAAATAATAAAATTACATGTTATCTTGTCATATAAATATTAAATTCTCATTGGGAGACATGCATGGATGGCTCAGCTTGTAACTCTATATTTTCTGCTCTTTGGTTCAGTGAATTATGAACAGTCATTCATATAATGAAGGTATAAATATACATGACATATATGCCTCATTTATGTATGTATGTGAGTAACATGTCTGATCTCATAGCTGTTCAGCAGAGGACTGAAACATACGACAGACAGTCATCAACATAGAATTTCATTTCTGTGTTTCACATCTAAATTTAATGTGTCCCTGTTGTTGTTGGCTTGTGTGTGATCAGTGAAAAACACCCAAAGGATCATCAGATAGACACATAGACATCAGTTGTACACGATGGAGGACACAAGACAATACATGTGAGGGAATCATATTGCTTTATCCCGTATTTACTGCATCACATTGCTAAAAACTACATCACAAACAGACAACACAACTAAATACAGCAGCTCTACCAAATTTTGTATCCCCACCAAATACAACACAACTGAAAACAACAAAACCATATACAATTTAATAACCAACACTGTTTTGCTTTGGTATAGGTTTGTGTTGTGGTTCCCCAACACAACAAAAGACAAAGCACAACTAACTGGAAATTACAAGATTATAATGCAACACAACCAATGACAACAACACAACCTAATACTTTATTGAAAAAAATACTATAAGCACAAATTCTTCAACACACCCCAATATTACAACTCAATAAAATATCTTAACACAACTCAATCAGTTTAAATAACACAAGTTAAAACCACAACTAAACCAATTACAATCCCACAACCAATAACAAAGAATGAAGAAAACACAGCAAAATGTATCACAACACATCCAAATACAGATAACACAAGAACGTAACACAACACAAGAAAATAGCAAAATATATACAAAAACAAATTCCACAACATATACCAAATCACAATTAAATTCTGCCAAATACCACCAATATGCATTTGGCGGTTTTGTGGAATGTAGTTGTGTATCTAAATTTGGTTGTGTTGTCTGTATTTGTAGTGCTGATTCTTTATTTGATTTGCTGTGTGTTGAGCTCTCGGATCCCAGATATTAGTAGTATCAACAAAACTGAAACCAAATGCCGTCTTTGCACAGACAGGGAGACATTATCTCGTAATCTGTCCATCTTTCCAACTTTTATGGCTGCCAGCAAATACCCTTGTATCTCCTTGAAAAAAATCACTGCATGTCATTAAAGTTGCTGCAGCAGTTTTGACGCTCATAAAATATCAAATCAAACTTTATTGCTCTCCGTAGAGGAACACAGAGCGTCACTGCAGCAAAAACAAGAATGCAGAGAGAAAATGTAAAAGTGAACAGTATCATTAGATTGAGGCTTTGAGACATATGAATAGCTGTGTGCTGCAGTCATCAAATCATGCAAAAATATTCCCTGAAAGGGATAATTCACCCGTTGAAATATCAATCTGTTTTGACATTGGGTGATATATGTAGTAGAAATGTGAAATACATTTCGAAGTTGGTGCCTTCTTCACCGAGAAAAAGCAGAAAGTGTCTTTTTGGCTCGTGGATGAAAGACAACAACTCCCAGAATGCAAAGCACCGCAGGCCACTCCCACTTAAGGGTGCTCTATTTACAGACATTTACTACAGCACATAAGGCCGTTTCCTCAACTGATTCCGAGATTTCTTCCAGAAGGAATTGGCATCTTGGAAATTCAGAAAACGGACTCTATGTCTGTGTTCATAGGCAAACAGTGAGAGCACCAACACTACCAGTCCGCCCCAGCTTGAGCAAGATGGCAGACATAGGTCTGTAGCTTCAGTGGTCGAAAACATGAGGAACTAGCGATGTAGTTTCACCCCCACTAACCATAGCAGCCTCCGATGACACAAAATGGCAGGCTCCTTTTCAGACTTAGAATTACAAAGATTTGCTGTCTCAGGGGAAAATGAGGGCGGGATGGACGACCATTCAAAAATACTACCAGGTTTCTAATGATACAAAGCTTAATGCAAATGGGTGAAGTATCCCTTTAAGATTTTAACATAACTGTGTGTTAACATAATGTAATGAGTATCTCAATTATAGCAAAAATATGGATGAATAAAGAAGGTTGTATGCAAATAGGTAAACGATATCATAACTTAAAAGTTATAGAAGCTTTCTATTGAATTTTACTGATTAAGCTATTTCCTGTTACCTCACACATTAGACCAACTGAATTACAGACAGCTATGATAGAGCCAAACAATAGGATACTTTACATTTAAAATAAGGAGTGTCATGCTACTAAACATAGTATTGGTATCAAAGTCATAATTTTGTTATTGTGACAACACAAGATGGTACTAATTGACAAGCCTACAGGACAGCTATAACGCAGTATGTTATCTGTCATTTATTAGTGTAATTACAGGGCCTCAATGTCACAATCAGTTCTTCTTGACTAATGTTAAATGTATAAGGTGCAGTTTTTGTTTAGATAAAACACTGAGCTTTACCACACACAAGACACTTATGATGAGACAGTGCTTGTTCAGATAAAGACCTTATGCCAAAACTTAAAACAAAAAAATGAACTCAAAACAAGAATGTATTATATTTGAAAAAGGAGGTTTGTTGTCAATTTTAATAGTAATTTATTTTAACTATTACACTCACACTGCAGTGACGATTTTAAAGAAACATAGTCTACTGTACACAGCTTAAACAGGAAGAAGATATTGAGAATGTGTTTATCCTTAACGGGGAAAATTAAACACTAGTTCCTCTATATTGGTGAACTCACCAACCAAAGCAGGCTCTATTGTCATTCTATGGGAAAAATAAATCATTTTTTTATGAAGAACCTGTTGGGCCAGTTTAATGATGGAAGATTCACAGATGCACACGCTGTTTATGCTTCATATGACTGATTACTTAACTGTTCATGCACACAGATTAACAGAGAAGAAACCTGCTTGGAATTTTTCTGGTTTGAAGTCTTTGTTCCAGATGTTTTACAGCCTTGCCAGCAGCTGGGACTGAACACATTAATAATCATCAATTCTCTGCCTGGATTAGCACATCAAACACTAGCCGCTAAAGGCTAACCACTAGCAGAGGATGATTAGCACTTCAAACAGCTGTGTCCTTAGGCGTGGAGTTAGCTGAGCTGGATTAACGCATAAAACGCAGCAGCTATGAGAGAAATGCAAGACAAAATGCAAATGAGCTAGAGATATGAAACCCCTTTTAGAGCAACTCACACTGCCAGCCATTCAACAGACAGATGTGCACAGATCTGAAAGAACATTATTTTTGTGATAAGTCTAGAAACCAGAATATTAAAGGTGTTTTACTTCATGCTGTCATTTTTATACTGCTCAATTGGTGTTCTGGTGGTAAATGGGTGTGGTTAGAGATGAGTCTCTACTACTGCTTATAGATACTACAACTAAGTATGAAATTAAACCTTAGACAAAGGACAGGGTCTTGTGTGTTACAGACACCAGTTCCTGGCGGTGAAGGTGATGACAGAAACCAAGCAATGTACGTCTCCAGTTGTTATATTGAGCTGAGCTGAGAATTCTGGTGAGGCAGGTTGTGCTTAACCAACCAAAATTAACACAAATGATCCAAGTGGCAAACTTAAAACAAAGTAATGCAAAGAAAGAAAGTGCTGCAAAACAGCGACTGTTACAATTAATGTTGTAAGCTATTAATCGGACGGTTAAATCCCTTTCCTGCACGTTTTTTGATTTTGGAAACACTTTGTATAGAATATCTGTCTTGCTAAAGCTCGATGTGAAATCCTTAAACATGGAGAAATGTTAAGATATGGTTGGACCTTTTGAATTGGAAAGATCAATTTAACAGCTTTATGTAAAAAGAATATAATGTGCACATCAGCTGGCAAAAAAAATGCTAGATAGACGACTAGTGTCAGCGTACCTTGCCTTACCTTGTGAGAACGATTGCATTGCAATGACTTGTTTACTTTTATTTCTACTATTGTACATTTAGTTTTACATGTTGTTTTGTAACCAAATTTGTGCAAGTTTCAGTACAGTAGAGTGCAGTACAGTAGATGAAACACATCATTAATTAGAGCTGAAAAATGTCGCTAGCTGGTGACTTTATATAATAGTGTGGTCAGATCTGCAAACCTGCAGGTTCAGATCTGAATAATTGGGGACACCTTTAATAAAGTTTAGTGTTATCTGACAGTTTAAAGGGAGGAACAGGAACAGGGCATCATTTATGGTGTCATTTTTATTCTATTTGTCATGTGTTTTATTTCACTGACTGATGCTGTGATCAAAGTCTTCCACTGTTATGTTTCTGATAATGGACATTCAAGTTTGATTCATGTTGACATGGGTCAAGAAATATCTTTGTGGAACCTTTTATCTGTGTTGACATTATAGTCTTTGAGTGTGTTTTCTGCTTTGTTTGGGTCTTCAGAAGACTATGCTTCTAATTTTTAACCAATGTTTTCACTAGATTTTTGTTTTCCATTTCAAACTGAATGTGTTCAAGGTTTAAATAATCCACTACAGGGCTGGGTATGTTAAGAATAGCTTCATCTATAAAGAAAACTCAGTACTATTCTTTTTATATAAAGTCTGGTGATATTTTTCTTCTACTCATCAAATCTCATTGTCACACCAACAATCAAAGTTTCAATTGAACAAAAGTGCAATCCATAAAAAGTATGAGCTTCAAATTAAATGAAATGGCTTGATATTAAAGGACACATTATTATACTTAAATAGATGTTTATATACTGTGGAGACTGTGCCATGTGAGCCAAAACAAGCGTGTTCAATAACGATCTATTAGTTAGAGGGTTTCCTCTTCAGCTACACTTGCATTATATCTAAATATCTTAGTTTTTCTGTGGTTGCAGTCGTTATGAAGAGATGGTAAAGTAACAACCCTGTGCTGCAGCTCCACTGAGTGTTCAATAGTGGCAGCCCTCCAGGCATCCACACTAGTCTGAAAACAATGAATTTAGAAGTGCACATATTTCAGTTATTGTTTAATGAAATGAGTAAACCAACAATCCTACAGTTACTCAAGTGAGTAATGAAAGGCTAAATGTTGCTTAGCTTTTGTTTTGACCTAAGGTTAAAATCTAGTTGCCCACAAGACATTAGGGGAATGCCTCTTTATCCCTTTTTTTGTAAAGAATTGTCCAGATTCATTTAAGAGTCAGAATCAGCTTTATTGGCAAGTAGGTTTATAACTGCATTGTGATGAGAAAAACAATACAATATAAAATAGGAACCAAAGTAAACAGCATAACGTCTACTGTAAAGAAAAACCTGTGAAAAACCTTTGATCTGTCTCTTTTTTCAATATAAAATCATATCATATTTTTGTCTTTTACTGAGATTTGTTGACAGGAAGAATAAACAAGAGTATACCAGACGGTCAGTGTATCTTTTGGTCATTTGATTGTCCTTTCAGAAACGGGTATTCAAAAACAAAAAACGAGTGGATTTGTGATTTTCGTTTTAAAAATACAAAAATTTTAATTTAAATACAAGGTTTTCTTTTTCATGGTCAAAAAGGGATGAGGGAAATTTAAAAAATTAAAATTTCTATTTCATATAACAAAAAATTAAATCACTAGAAAACAGATGTGAAAAAAGGCCTGTTTGTTCATATTCTGAGACCGGATCTTGTCATTTACAAGACAATGAGGACGGTGCTGTGTAGAAGAAACAGCAGGCTAGGCTACAGTGGTGTAATCTACCGTGACACATGGACATGGAGCAGTACGTCGTTTTCCGAAACAATAAAAGAGTGTCCCTCATTTTCTAGTGATTTTATTTTTTATTATAGGAAATACAAAATGAAAATCGAATCATTTTCAAAATTTTGCACCATGAAAAAGAAAAATGCCTTGTATTTCAATTTCAATTTTTGTATTTTAAAACAAAAATCAAATAACCACTCGTTTTCTGTTTTTTAATACCCGTTTCTGAAAGGAATAATCGAATGACCAAAACATACACTGACCACAGACTTATTTTACTTTAGTAAAAGTTTTCAAGCCGGTGAGTATATTTTAATTGTGATATCCAGCCCTGATCTAGCCATGTCTGACCTGTATCCCTAGATTTGTGAAACTTACACAATGGACATTTTCCTTACCACAGTGGAGAAATTTGCCTGGCAAAATCAAATGTCAGAATTTACATTTGATTCAAGCCAAAATCGTGACCTTTTCTTAATCTCAACAATCTGGTGAATTGACCTTACCAAACCAACAACTTTGGCTAGTTTTAGGAAAAGAGCCATTGTTTCCTTATTTCAACAACTTCCCCAAATCTTAAGTGGACTTTGCTCCTCTCTAAGGAACACAATGATAAATAAACACAAATCTGAAAATGGTTTCGCTTGTTTATGGGTTGGGACTAGACATGAACCTTTAACTTGTATTACTCGATGTTTGGAGTCACTGGTCAAAACCAAAAATGTATTTTTATAATGTAAAAGATGACCACCATGTTGACCATTAGCCATGTGTTGTTGCCCCTCCCCCTCCCCATGTAATATGTACACACAGACAGTGCGACAGATGGCATTATAGCAGCACCGTGTTGGTATAATGATCTGATGTGTTGAGGATCATCACTGCTTCATTCTGGGCTCATCCTCCATCTTTGTTTCCCCCTTCCCTTCCACCCCATCCCCAACGGTTGTATTTGATTTTGCTCTGTGTGACGTAAACCCTGTGTTTTAGCCTCATGTCGTTGATTTACATGCTGCTTTGTGTTTTTATCGGCGGTAAAACGGAGTGAAGCTCTAATGTTTTACTGAAACATCATTCCATAAAGAACCAGGGACGAGCCTGCAGGACAGGACTCACATTCACACAAACACACACACACACACACACACACGCACACACACATACACACACACACACACACACACACACACACACACACACACACACACACACACACACACACACAAACACAGCTAGGACATACCGTAGGCAGGTAGTGATGTACATTTGTTCAGTGAAGCAGAAAGACTGTGCAGGCAGGATGTTATATAATCAGCAGATGGTCAGCACCGCACACTCGCATTACACACACTACACAAAATACACAAGTTTCATACATAAACTGTATTCATAAACAAGAGTGTTACTACTTTACTATTACAGCAAGTACTACATTGTAATTTCCATGTACAATAACAAATTCAGTACAATATTATTTTATACTATACAAATTTGAGAAGTTACTGATGTAATATATTATAGAATATTGTACAATATTCTATAATATATAAAGTCACTGTATTCTACTTTTCAGAATAAACCTAAATATATATTACTCTATCCTAAACCAAGCTATAAACGATCAAACCATACATAACTATGATATCATATAATTATATTTAAACAATAGTAAACCCTTTGACTTGACTCTTCACCTATCATTAGCTACCTTTACCATATTGTAAACTATGAACTGGTATTGTTTCCATTGTTAAAAATAGAATATATCAATTTTATACATTATTCAACCAATCTAGGCAATATTATATATTATTAATGGACTTTACCATACTGTACCACATGATAACATGTTTTTACAATTTTGTACAATATCATGTATACTACATTCATTACATTTGATGACAGTGTGCTACTCTGAACCTTAAATTATATTGTATTGTTAACTGTTAAATAATATGATGATATATATATATATTTTTACATTTCTACACATTATAAACTGATATAACTATGTGCAATATTCTATGTGTAATATTCTACAATAATGTACAGGACCTTTATAAACTGCACACATTATCTCTATTTTACATAATTTTACTATGTATTATAATATCATGATATGTTGCAGTGTACTTTTACTCCAAACTGCTAAACATTATCACATTGTGCTATACTATACTATAGTTACTGAGCTATGCTATGCCGTGATATCACAGCTATAATGTAAGTATTTAAACAATGCCACATACCATGTAAACGGTATGTTACAGTGTACAATACAATGTTACACTGTATTAACTGTTAACTGTGTTATATCCATTAAAATGTGCTGTTTTATTATACATTTACACCTTACACATCATTCTTCTATTTCTGCAGGCTACTAGACTCATATTTTTAGTCTTACTATACCATACAGTACTGTCATAAATGCTTTTAGTGTATTTTATTATATCATGGTATACCATTGCTGTACTACACTGAGTTAAACTAAACTATACTCTATAATAAGTGCATGTGTATATGTCTATAGTAGTGTAGCCTATGTGCCCTTTACATTAGAACTCCACATCATACTGACTTAAACAATTCACCTTATACTACATGATACAACATCCCACAGTGACAGAGGTGTGTAGTGGTGAAGCAGCGCTCAGAGTGTCTCTGCTGCGTGTGTTAATGTGTGTGTGCACCTATCATATCATCTATTTTAGGATAGGAAAAGTGGTAGAGCAGAGCCCGAGCCCAAACTGAAAACCTCTTTTAGGTCCATCACTTCGACCTCCGACCTCAAACGCCGTAGGGCCTCCGGGGACACCACGGTAAGGAGATGAAGACCATCTACCCTACTCCTCCTCCTGTCCTCCTCTTCCATCCTCTGTCCTACTCTCTTCCTCAGTCCTCCTTAACTTTCATATTTCCACCACATCACTATCTCTTGTTCTTCTCTCTCTTCTACATCAGCCTCTTCAATCTCTTTCACATTTTTCTGCCATCAACAAAAAATGTTTTTCTTTGTCATTTTTCTTTCTTCTTGTCATCTATGCCGCTCATCTCCTCCCTCCTTTCCATTCCTTTCCTGTCAACTCATACCCTGCCTCATCATCTCCTTGCTGACTCACCATGACCGTCCTTCTGTCAGTCAGCCATCTTTGGCTTCCGTCCTCCGCCACCTCATCTGTCGCTCAGAGAAGACAGACAGACAGACAAAAAAACAGACAGAGAATCAGATTGAAGACAAAAAGCGTCCGGTTTGATCCGTCAGCTTAGGTCAGGGCTCGTGCTGTTGCTGGGTTTATATTTCTCACACTTTGAAAGCCGTCCTCTTGCAAAGGAGAAGTGAAGAGGGGCAGACTGTGTGGTCTCTTCTCTCCTGTGGACCTTTTTTCCTCTCATCCCTCCTCTCTGTTTTTGTCCTGTGGTTTCGTCCTTGTCTTGTCTTTGTCTCGTCTGTCTCTTCGACTTCCCTGTTTTGTTATTATTCCTGTCTTTTCTCCTCTGTCATCTCTGTCCCTTCATCTCACTAAAAATATCGCACGTACCTTTTTCAGAGTCTTTTATTTCTCCTTCTTTGACTAACAATCAGCTCTTGTTCTCTCAGGTTGCCCTGCAGTAGCGTGTTTTTCTCCTCTAACTTGTCTCATTTTCAGCATCCTATCGAGGTGACAGTTTTAGGAGCTGGTGAATTAAAGCTGTCAGACGCGATGATGTGTCTGAGCGTAAATGGCTTCTCCCTTGGCTAATAAATGACATCTTTTTTTACAGCTCTGCTCTTCCAACAGGAATCTCTGCCTGAGTCATACTGACTTCATAAAAAACCTATAACTCTGGATTATTTCTGTCATCAGTGCCGATGATTTTGACCTGTCTGTGGCTGCTCTCATCAGCATCACATTTTTATATTTGTCCTCAATTTGCGAGAAATACATAATTTCTGTGCCAAACTCAAAAAGGTAATTCACTTCTATAAAGGACAGGGAGGGGGTTGTATTTAGTTTGTGAAATATTTTTTACAACCTTAATACAATGAACGATCTGAAATGTGCCAAATCTTTTGTGATGGTTCCTTGTCTTTTAAACCCACAGCTGTCGGCCATTTTGAATCCCCTCTCCCTCAGATATCCGATCATAATTTCATGTGAAGGGATTCAAAATGCAACAAGAAGCCCAAAAGGGTCTTTTCTCAGGGATCAAACTCTCACACAGTCTGTAACTGAACATTAAAACATGTGCAGCTCAGTCATGTTTTTGTTAATGTTCAGTAACAGGCAGTGACAGATCATTCAGGGTTGATGGGGGGGGGGGGGGGGGGGGGGGGGGGGGTCTCATTTCTCTTTGTGATCATCTATCTTTTTTTTCTATATGAGTGTTTTTCCTCTCTCAGTGGATTTGAATGGTGTCTAGAATACATGCTATACTACACACACACTGCCTCTATCCTCCTCTGCAAGCACGACTGACCTGTAGCCTCAAGGCACTCACAGCTTCCTGCTCAGACTACTTGATGTCACTGTACCTGACAGAGTGTCTTCCAGGGCTAAGGCCCATTTATCAGTAAATCTATTAAATACTAGAACATTTTCCAGGGTAAAGTCTTTATGTATCATCTTTCATTTGACCAAATGTCCAAAATACTCTGACATTCTGTTCACCGTGATGAATGACTCGAACTATAACTTCATTATCAGAACAGGTCATTTTCTGTCAGTGCACTAACTGTCTTAGATCTGCCTTTTGGAATCAAAGCTAAACTCAGTCAAAAAGCCCTATTCACACACAGGACAAACACAAATAATAAGTATTATAACCTTATAAAGCTAGTTTACACTGCTTTGATAGACAGAGCAAAAACAGGATGGGTGACAGAGCAGAACTCAAACATGGACAGACAAGCTTGACAGTATGAGAGCACAGTCTATAGGACGATAAACAAACAGGACAAAACAAACAAGCCAGAAAAGCACAGAAGAGACCGAATAAAAAAGGTAAAAAATAAAATAAAAAAAGGGGACATTATAAAAATTGCAATCCAATTGTAGAAAAGTTTCACAAAATAAAAAAGGGAGAAACAGCTAGTGGTACTTAAAGGGAACATCTGTCTTCTTATAATGACCTACAGCCAGGAGGAAACACTTAGGGAGTTCTACATTGTTTTGTTAATATTAGAAGTAGGTCCCATTGAGGTAGACTGCTGCAGAAAATTAAACCCACAACCCTGTTAGTATACTTCTGCTTCTGCTTGGAGAGATGACAGATTCAAGATTAATCTTCCCTATGGCAGAGCTGAAGTCATATTACATGAGATAATATATTTAATTCAACAGCAGAAGAAAAATCCTTCTTTACTCCAATATCACTTCTTTTGAACTTGCATCCAAGTTTTGCATGTTTTGGTGTCTGAATTTGGAAAATGGTACCAAATGATTTGGAATTGCTTCAGTGAATTGAGCTGGCAGCTCCGAAACAGGATGCAACAAATGCTGGGCACAAATTCGCCTAATTAAAGTATGTCAAGTGTTAGTGTTTACTTTTTATTGCTGGGCTCAATTTTTTATTCTAAGTGTTTAATACTGAAATTATTCCTCCAGAGAAAGACGTTTTTGTCAAAAGGTAAATGCTTCATTTGACAGTATCTCCCATCACAGCCATCAGCCTCCACACAGGAGTTGTGATTTGCAGCTGCCTATATCGGTTAGTTTGCCTATATAGTTGTGTTTCACAAATTCTCTGTACATATAGAGTAACGATACAAAGCACAAAAGTCACACAATGCCATAAAAAATCCCAGATTGAGCCTGTGCTATATTTTTGTTTTGCAAGGTAAAATTACTGTATTTGCCCATGGAGTCTTTAGAACAATGTCACGACTGAAAAAATCCATCAAACCATTCTTTGGTTCTATGAACCCCCTAATATTCACAAGAGCCCTGTGTTTAAAATACACTCATATCCCTTTGATTCAAACCTTTCTTTACTGTTTTCAAGAAGAAGAAAAAAACTTTGAAGAAAATGTTTCCAATGTAACTAAAATCAGGCAGAATCTGACATCCACCATATTGGCTCCAAGGTTGGTAGTTAAGGTGTTGAATTAATGTGTGTGTTTCTTTTGCTCTCTGTCTCTCTTTCCTTCCCTTTCCTTTTTTGTTCCTCTCTTCCTATGTAGCCGTATCCGACTGACATCACCGGCCAGCTCAACTTATCTGATCCCTCCGTCAGCACTGTGGTCTGAGAGAGAGAGAGAGAGAGAGAGAGAGAGAGAGAGAGAGAGAGAGAGAACTTCACTGCTGCTGCTGAGCCTCACTCACACATACAGACCCTCTGGACAAACATACATGTTACACACACACACACACACACGCACACACACACACACACACACACACACACACACACACACACACACACGCAGACACACACACACACACACACACACACACACACACACATTATATAAATAAACAGACATCATGTAAACACACACAGATGGACAGACTAAACCTCCTCTGAGAGAAGAAGGAGAATATGATGGCAACACACTGTGCCAACACATGCACACACTCAAACACAGACCATCTGCTACCAAATACAGAACATACACACACCACACACACACACACACACACACACACACACACACACACACACATAAATACCCGCCTTGCTCTGCTTGTAGCTGTAAGCCTCCTCCAACCAGAGGGTCTTATATGTAGAAATAACTTTCTCAAATATGTTTTATTTTGGTCGATGTCATCGGTGTTGTACAGTTCATTCTGTTTCTTGTTTGTCACACTGATTGATCGCACTGACTCATCAATCGGACTGATCAGTTACCTGAACTAGTTCACCTCGCCTTGAAACTCGAACTCCAACTATCAAAGATGTTTCCTTCAAGTTGAAACACACAGGATCTGTTGATGTATCAGGAACATGTTGATTTATCAGGAACCAATGGATTGATTGAAACCCAATGATCAGACGGGACCGATGGATTGGAACCCAGTGATCAGTTGGAAACCTTGTCAATCCTTTGAGAAATTCTTGATCAATCTGAAACTCTTCAATCGATCAGGAACTCTGTAATCCATTAAGAACTCCTTGATGGATCTTAAACTCAGTGATTGATTAGTAAACGGTCAATCAATCAGGTACCCGATTAATTGAGAACCTGTTCATCTGTAAAGAGCCTGTTGATCAATCCTGAGCCCTGATCAGGTTGTGATAGGTAAGTCAAGCCTCTGGGGCAGGAAGTACCTTAAACCTAGGACCACAGATGTGTCCTGGATCTCTGAATCAATCCGTATGGATCTGCTATGGCTTTCCACAAATGAGGCTCATGGGTAATGAAGTCTTTAATTGAAACAAACTGAGTGGAGTTTGTGGTCTGCCATGAAGGAACCTGACATTCAATTTGGTTCAGTGATTCAGGAAGCTTATTGTTATGTGCTCAGTCCCCCCTCCCCCCAACAATGGCCCAATAGAGCATTTTATTGTTCATTTATTTATTATATGTATGTGTAGTATTTGTAATATACCAGAAGGCCCAAAGAAGCCCACTAGACCAGCTGGAGGCTGGATAACAGATGCTTTATATGAAAAGTCAGCAGAAAGACTCTCAAGCAAAAACAATTGACATAATCTGCCATGTTACTCAATGTTTTACTGCCCTTAGATTCTTAGCTTACTAAATGATGTAAAGTGAAAAAAGTCAAACATTGTACTTACCTTACCATTTGTACATGGTTTCATTTAGATCTAAAGTTCCCACAAATTCAAAAGTTGTACTAGTGCATTAAAAAGATTGACTTTTATTGCACTGATTATCACTTACTGTATATGCAAGTTTCTGGCCAAAAATAAGAAGACCAAGTTTTGTAGGTTGGTCATTTTAAGGAACACTGTGTTGACTCATCCTGCTTGCTTAAAAAAGAAACATTCATAGGGATTGTTATTATTTTAAGACACTTACCTCTGATGCACTGGAAGTAGAAACAAGCAGGCAGTTTTAGAAAAGCAAAATATACACTGCTTGTCCTTAAATGGGAATTTTAAGGCCAAGCAAATTTGAATTATTATTTTAAAGTAAAACTGTTCTTTCATTTATTTAAAGAAGCTGCAAGTTTTAAAGTGATGTATGAAAACAAAGCTGTTATTTTAAGTTTGTATAATTTTTCTAAAGTACTAAGTTTCTGAGTTAAAGCAATCATTTAGATTGTAAGAGGGAAAATTGTGCTGTGATAGCAGATATAATCTATAATGCATTTCCGTTAAGTTAGATTGATATCAGCACAGTCCAACAACTAAAATAACAATTTAGATTGTATTTATTAATCAAACCCATCAGTAATGCATTGTGTGTTTTGTTCTTTAATTTAAATTTAACTGAATAGTTCTGTAGCTTTAAAAGGATCTGTTGGGCTTGAAGAATATCTTAGAAAGCATAAGGAAACACTTCCTGAACCAGAGGCTCTGCCCACCATTCCCCTGACAGTCCTAGGGCATAATGGGACATGTATATACTGCTCCACTTTCCACTGTGTCTCTGCCGAAGATGTCAGTCTCTGTCTACCTCAACAACACTGTTATTCCCACCTGCCAGAAACTGATGTCCTGTGAAAACCTCCTAACTCCTCACAGGCCTGTGCACACAGGCCCGATGGAGTTAGGAGGTTTTCACTCTGCAGAAGCGATGTAGCTGCCGTCTTTAAAGTTTAAACTGTCATTACAGTTAATGTTGTTCTTCAGAACGTACACATGTGCATGAAAAATACAAACTTGAGCCAAGAGCCTCACTGAGAACTAGGAAACTTAAAACTGGTTTTAACGTGTTCAAAATGTTTTTGTAGAGAGAGACCTGGCCATATAACCCACCAGTACAAAGTTACAAAAAATATTTACATTTAATATTAACTCTATAGCACTGCCTGCAAATTCAGCAATAGTTTTTACTTGTTCAGCAGTACATCAGCACAGATAAATGCTAATCAAAGATTGTTGTTCCATTTCCTTAAACTACAGACCTAATACTAGCCAAAGTTACTTGCTATTGGTTCATCCTCACAGCCAGTACACTGGCATAACAATTATTATTTTATTTAGTTATTGAATTTAAAAGAGAAGTTCAGATGTTTCTTATGCTAATTTGCAGATAAGGATAATGACATATTAATGCCAGTGTGAGTTTAAAAGGAAAATGTGAATCTCTAGTCTCCTGGTATAATGTGACATGTCTAAATGGTAACGCAAATTCTATGTACAAATATTTATAAAAGGCTTACTTACTGTATAAACAACACACTGCTGCTATTTCTAAGGCTAAATTACCTGAAACGATGAAATGGTTCCTGCCAAGTGTTTGTGCCCTGTCCCAAACTGCACTAATAAGAGGTTTTCTCAACAATGAGATGACACTAACCATTATGCTAATGTTAAATCTAATACTTGTAATACTTTGTTTGTAAAGGAGATAAATCACTGTAGATGCTCTGAACTGAAAAACATTACAATACATGATTATTTATGAATCGGTTATCGGTTTTATTTAGATAAACCACTTACATGGGTACTATAACTGTTTGACAAAATAGTAACTTTTTGTTTTGTTTTGAAAAAATATCTGTGAACATTCACATGTGAGAAGCTGAATATTACAGAATAATTGTATTTGATTGAAGGAAGATTTTAAATATCAATCAGTTAAAAAACTAGTTCCCTAACTAGAAACTTTAGTTCGCTGCCATAGTTTCTTCTTAAACTTCCCAAAGCGTAGTCGACATCTCTGCTCTTGTCAGACCGTGCTATATTACTGATCTTACAGTTACAAGATTTAACATGTTTTCTGTTCTATTAGTATGTCCAACATTTTTGAACGATGAACGATTTTCCAGTATATAACCGATTTTAAACTCACTTTGTCCCATCAGCTTTTGAACAATTTTATATACGTTTGACTGAACAAATTGAAGACAACATTGCATTATTCCTCAGGTGAAGGTCTGAGAGTCCACCTGTGGTAATTGTAGAACTCATCTGTAGATAAGGGAAATAGTGATCAAAGTTTGAGAGTAGTCTGTGGTTCAGATGATATCAAGAATTTAAAGTTCTGCACTTAGAAACTTTTCTTTTTACATAAAATTCAGCTGTATGTTGCTGAACAAAATGTTTTCTTTGTTCTCAGTGACGTTCGGCTCATTTCACTTCATGCACGTAAATACTGATGCTGTATGAAAGGGGAGCTGCACCACCCTGATTCACTTTAAACATAAGTAACAGTAAGTCTAGCTACTCTTTTGTATTGCTTTATTTCCATTTTGATGATTAAAATAGTTTAATACTGAAGTGATTATAAAGCTGATGAGCTGTATGATCATTGTACTTAAGAGCTGTTGTTTTATTTTACATTTACTTTTAAGATTTGAGCAACAGACTAATCTATCACTTACTTCCATACAGAAAAATGAAGCTAAACACAATTTACTGCACATCAAGCTCCACCTTCAGACAAAATGACTCTGATTTAATAATATTTGTACTCCTCTCTGTTACTTACAGAACAGCTTAAAGAGATTTTGTATTGCGTATCTTCAGTGGGCTGTGCTGCCTCTCTCAAAGCTGCTCTAAATTTACTCTTGATACATTTACAAAGGAAATTATTCTATAGAATTTATTTGGAAGTAGTGCCTTGTTGAAGTTTATGTTTTAAGGTAAAAATAAGCTTTATAACCCAGTAAACAGAAATACACACATATGTAGGAACACAAAAGATATATTAGAATTACATTTCAAAATATGACAAGAACATATTAGTAAGCTGTTGAGGAAGATATGGAAAGGCAATCTACAATTTGTAACAAATGTAAATACAAAAATATGTGCATTATCAGTGTAATAGTTTTAGTGCAATATTTTCAACAAGTCATTTTAGCAACAGTATAAATAGTTCACGTTGAGCAAATTCTTGAACGAATTACCTCAATATCTGTATTTTCAGAAAAACGTAATTGTCTACAGAGAAGTTAAACAATATACAGAGGTATAGTATTAGTAATACAAATGTGCTCAGTACACTAAATAAATCATACACTTAAAGTGACTCTGTGTTTGTGCAGTTCACCCTGATGCTTATATTCTGATGTCATTCAATGACATGATGTCATGACTTTTAAAATTTTCTTTATTTTTAATGTTTTATTTTTATTTTAAGCACTGATGTAACTTTTTTGAAAGTTATTTTGTTCCTGCTGTTGTTCAGATGATGATGATTAAGACGTTGTCACACTGTATTTAATCTATAATCATGTGTAAACTGAATTGAAGTCAAGTTTGTTAAAGACCTATGGTCACATTAAACTTCTGTTGAACTGCTGTAGAATAACTTGTTTCTGTACACACATTATATTTTTGGATTGAAGTTTTATGTTTCTGTCTTAACACTAAAACTGTAGAAAATTAAGTTTCGCTCCGTCCTCCCTCTGTGCAACACTCTGTCTAGGAATGTGAAGAGTTGACCCTTCATCTCTTCAGGAGTCGGCATGTGTTAGCGCAGCATCTTCCTTTGGTCTTGCTTCAGATTTGTCATGTAAAGTTATATTTTTCAAACGTAAAAGAGGGAAATATCTGATAATTAAACCAGAAACTGCTTTTATCAGGACCAGAACAAACAATGACACCCTATTTTACTGGACCAATAGTGTCCTAATTACATCATGGAGAGGACATGAGACGTTGCTTTGAAGTTCCCGCAATGAATAATTTCATGTGATGAATTATTAGGGAAATATAGATGAAATAATTGTTTATTGTGACCAAACTTGAAGAAATGTAAAACTTGTGTACAGCATATACTGAAACTCATATATTGAGATAAAGTTTCCAGTAATAAACAAACATATACTGAAGTCAAAAGAGATTCTGTAGTTTTGTATCTGCCCCTTTCTTTTGAATATACATTTGTGAGCTGCTGTTTACTGAAAACCATACTTCTCTGGTGATTTTTAAAATTAATTTAACTGTTATTAATTGATCAAAATTAATGTGTTATTTGACTCATGTATATATATAATCAGCATAGTAAGCAGTGGAAAGTTTCCCTAAAGTTTTGTTACATCCAGGACTTTAAGAAAGAAATGTCCCCACAAGTGATGATTTGAGAAATAGTCTCTGTTCAGATATAGAAACAAGAATATGTGTGTGTGTGTGTGTGTGTGTGTGTGTGTGTGTGTGTGTGTGTGTGTGTGTGTGTGTGTAAGCTCTGGTGCCTAAGGCCGTGTTCACACTTGACTTCTTTTTTTTCAACTGCCAGCGCCTTTTTTACATACAACTATATTGAAAAAGGATGACGCCATTTTTAAAAGCGGACGCCTTTTCTAAAAGCGTTGCACCTGACACCTTTTTCAGTTGAATTGTTTTTAACTTTTCAGAGAAGCGCTGGGTGACATCAAGCGCCTTTCTGACAGCTGACCAATCAGGACGAGTCGAGGAGGTGCGCATGTACCTTCCATCATAACGATGCCCAAAAACACACCCACCTAGATGGATGACGTGAAAGTACCGGTTGAACAGCTTGTGATTGTCGTTTCACACTACACCGAGTTATATGACACGAGTCACAGCAACATACATATAAAGGAGTCCATCTGGGAGCAGATTGGTAGATCTTTGGGTATTTCTGGTAAGTACAGCGGAGCTCCTGGATCAGGTTGCAGAACGCCCTCTGCGACTCTTAGGAGGATGTCATGCACCCATAAATGGCACAATGGTTGTTCAGTGGCATCCTCTTCCTCAAATGCCAAAGGGATTGCATATAGTTGCACTTTATTCACCATTTTACCAGCCAGTCTTTGTTTTCTTTCGTATGAAAATCTCAGTTATGTGTGTTTTTTTTGGTCATTGACTGCCACTTCTCTATTGTTTTTGCTCCAATTCATGTTTGTCTATCATTTTGATAGAATCAGTGGTTGGTTTTAGAGGGCTATGTTCTTCTGCCACCTTTAAGAAACCCAAGGCCCATTTATTTTGTACCCTTTTATAAAAAGTGCAGTGTTTTGTTAGTTCCCCAAACTCACAAACCCCTGTCATTCAGATTTTGTTTTCTGGGGGGAATTACACTTTAAAAGACCAAAACAAAAGTAGCAAAATGTTGGCTTTCTCTCACGTGGATCAGACTGTTCCAAACGCTTCCCCAATAAAGGTTTCAGTCCTGAACTTTGGAACAACCAACAAACTCATGCCGGAGAGCATGATGGGCTGCACTGCCTCTTAAATGTACACAGCTAGTTAATGAGGTAATATTTTTCACAGGGTTGTCCATGTGCCTTTATGAAAGAACACAAAGAACATACCAGACTATGGATGTCCTTTTTTGTCATCAATTTTAAGTAAATTATAGTTTCAGAACTGTAGACCTCCTCAGTAATATCATACCAATGACAGTACACAGATTTTCTGGGCAAATCAGTTGTCTTTCCCTTCATCCTTATTCATACAACTTCACAACTTCAATTGACCTTATTACGTTTTCCATGAATGAAAGGAAGGTATAACAGTTAGGAGGAGACTTAAAATGTAATTTTTGGCTTTTTTTGCTTAGCCCAAGGAGTAAATACTTTTTGGGGGGTTCTCAAACTTCACTAGAAGTGTACTTTGAAGAACTTTGAAGATATCAAAGTTGGTAGGCTAGTTGTGGCATTTTCAGACGGTTAAAACTAAAAGTGTCTTGGTCACCATATAGATTAGGTGACCAAGACAGTAATAATGGACTCAGAAGGCTGGGGCCGGCTTCACTGATGTTTTTAAACAACACTTCACATGTAACAGTGCAACATCTTCATGTCTGTACTGAACATTTTCCGTTGAGGATTTTGCAAAACTGATGCCTGATAACTCAACTGAACTCATGCTAACGAGCCCTAGTGAGCTAAAGAATCATGGAAGCTATCACCTAATAAATATAAAAACAACTCATTGAACAAATATCGACTTTTACCCCGCCTCTCTGTTGGCTAGTCCAGGGGTTCCCAACGTTTTCGGACCTCAACCCCCAAAATAAGATTCTAGAGACTGGGGACCCCTGATGTCCCTGGAGGTGTTTAAAACATTTAACATTTCACACAGCGCAAACACTGTAAAATCATTTTAGTAATTTAATGTAAGAAACGCAAGAAGCAGGACACAAGTAATCTCTTGAACTACTTTTTTTGTATATATTTTCACAACAATGGATAAAATATGCAATTTTAATTAATGTTTCATTCATATACGTTTTTGGATGGAATCTCGCGACCCCCCTCTCAGGTCAGGTTTGATTTTAGGTCTTAACAAATCTTGTTTCGCTAATGAAACAGGCTTGCCTGTTTCTAAATTCAAATCAGTTGTCTTTAATGAATGTTCCTGAATTTAAAGCTATGCAATATGTTTTCAATTCGTCCAGATTTTAATGAACTGATCCCTCCGAATTTTTTAAAATATTTTTACTGACATTTTTTTAAAACAGCAAAGATATAAAAACTTCAGGAAGGAAAATGGGCAGATTGTCATTGTTTTAATTCCAACATTACAGGCAGACAACTTTGAATCAATAGCCAACAATAATGGTTTAACGTTCTCGACAAGTGAACAGTCAAATTCATCTTTTCTGCTTCATTTGATGTTATACAACACAGCATGTGTGCTTTGTGGCTGCAGCTCTATGTTTAGCAAATGGACTTTAGTTGTTGACTCTCAGTTTGAAGGTCATTTAATAAAAGATAGGATGTGTCCACACAATCATCTACCTCCTCCTCTGTTCAACACATCACCACCTTACCAGCCTGCCTTCAGCAGTAAGTGGTCATCTGTATCTGATTAATGTAAATAGTAATATATATATATATGCATTTTATCATTGAGGAGCTTCAGGATCTGACTTTTTCTGATCAGCTTATTTTATTGGTCAAGGTTGCTGTGGTCAAAGACTAACATAGAAGTGGAGCAGCAGAAGAAAAAGTGAGAAGGAACCAGCAAAGGAGAACATTGATTGGTGAGTTGAACTCAGAATGTGTTTACTAGCTTGATGACCCCAAATCATCAAAAGTTAGGAAGAATTTTATTATCTATGATCAGTTTGTTGAAGAGTTTGAAATTTGAGTCCGGAACAACCTAAACACTACAAAGGACACATTTTGTATTTCTTCAAACAACACGTTGATATCTGTTTCTAACATTGTGAATTAGTCAATCAATCAATCCCTTGATTCCATTAAAATATTTAATTAGCTTTTGAAAGAAGGGGTATACCCAGCTCCCAAACAAACAGGCTAATACAATATCAGTATAATGACGAACTTTAACTTTTTCTCCAATCCACAAATTCACTTTATTTTTATTGAATTAATTATCACAACCTAGAAATGCCAACAGCATCTTCATCAGTTGAACAATTTTGAAAAAGATGTAGAGTAAGTGGCAGATTATGTTGGTTTTAGCCATTGTGAGATCCCGGTCTATGCAAAAAATAACTCTTCTAACTATATTTGTTACTCTACATGGAAAGTTACTAAAGTTTAAAACCTTCCACCATGTAACAGATGCTTAAATAGCTAATTAGCAATAACCACATGTTACTGCTTTGATGAAAATGTCTCTAAATCTGCAGGTTGTTGGAAACAAACCAAATAATACCTTACAGAAATTGTCATTAAATTACATTTACGGGTCATTATCAAATTACCCTTGTTCTATTTTCAAGATTTCTTAAGAATTAATAATCTAGCTAAAAAAATATAGATTTCAGGGGAATTCTGACAAAAAAGACATACGTGTATTTAACTTTCAAAGAAACAGCAGCTGAGAAAACAGGGTGGCGATAAAACACACTTAGAAGCTGCTTTATCATTCAATATGAGTTTCAGCCGATTGAGTTTTCCCACTCTGTAAGTCCTAACATTTACTGAATTTGGTGAAACATCTGATAAAATTAAGCAGAAACATGGGGCGAAAAATAAAGTGAATATGAAAGTGAAGCCACATGAAGCTGGTTCTTAATGTGAGTCATTCCCCAGCTTTTAGCTGTGTTGTGAGCTTTTTATTTTAACCATGTTAAAATATCAAACTTTAGGTCAAATATGTTGACAGCCTGGTACAAAACACATTTTTGTCTCATTAGCTTGAAAATTTAATTTTAAAATGACCTATCTGTATAAATCTAAATAATTCTTAGTTATGTTATGAATTATTATGGGTGCTGCCTATTGCTTGAGTGACAGGTGGATGCTGCCACCCATGTGCTTTTTTTTTTTTACAATTTTCAGCTTATTATATCATCCATTTCCTTAAAGGTATTATATAATATTCAATGACCCATTACTTTTACCTTATAATTCAAACTCGTTGCCAAATATTTCAACAAAGTATTGAATATCTGATTATTTTATCTATAAATCTGTTAGATTTAGTTATGTGTTTAGATTTAAAGACTGTCGTTTTAACCACTTTTCTTGACCTCTTACATAATTGCAATGTGTTGAGTTTAGAGTGTTTTTTGAGTTTATATTTATCTTACTCAATATATAGACACTGTTTTGTTTAACTGCAGGTCAATCCCCTGGGGTGAAGCCCCCTGGTTGGGAATCAATGTCGTGTGTACTTAACTCTTGAAAACAAAAAAGTACACTGCAAAGGATGTTGAATGGGGAACTGCTCACATTTGAGCAATTTTAAAGTTTTACTTTAGCTTCAGTAAAGGCAAGACAAGGCATGTTGAGTCTGGCAAAACTCCTCCGACAAGCACAGAGCAGTACCGACGCTGCTGTGCATACCAACCATAACCACAGTCTCTTTCTGACAGCCCCGACCCCGGATGGTCAACCCGGTGTGTACCTAGCTTAAATCTGATACACACCAAAATGACAAAGTACAAGCTGTGATGAAAATCGAATGCTGCGTCATGTTTTGTCCACTCCTGTCAGGCCAATAATTTGCACTGTTAACACCGAAGTGATAGCAGCCTACTACCAGTTAGTTTGAGCATTGTGCACATGCTTTTTTAACAGTGTTATACAGCCCTAAGCTGCCCCAGACAACCCATGCAGAGGTGCTGTTGTGGTGAAATCAACCCACAGTCTCTACACCTCAACATTTCAACAATTAGTGATTGATTTGCTTACTTTTTTGTGTTAGTGAATCTCTTTTGGGTGTAGGGTATTGAGCCATTAAACGATTTGCTCTGAATGCTTTACAGTAGTGTTGTGCTCTTAAGTCCCTGACTACAGAGTCTTATCTTCACCTACAGGCAAAGATTCACCTACTAGTATCGCCTAATAGTGGAAATAAATTCTGTATAACAATCCACCCCAGAATGTCTACCTGAGGATCCGTGTTGGGCACAGCCTAAAGCTGTCCTGGAAACCCCCCACAAGGATGCTGTGGTGGTGAAATCCACCCACAGACTCTACAACTCTAAAATTCTTTAAAATAATTAACTAAAATTAATTAAAGGTTATGATTATTACCTCTACTGCCACAACCCTTAGATAGAGATGCACTGATTCTCTGAATAATGAGCCTCAGTTTTGTTTTTAATCCTCAGAGAATACCTGAAGTTGCCCTGAACAATTTTTTCACCTCCAGGATCTCCGGGACTTCCAGGACCATGTCTGCGCCTCAGAACAGATCTGATTTAAAACCATTTGGACTCAAACGCCTCTGTTTGTGGCTCCACCACTGCACCTCTTCTTCTCCTCCCCCACCTCCCTCTCCTCTACCTCTCCCTGCCAGCTGTGGTGTTCCACCGTCACCCAATGCACGTCATCGTCTCCCTCTGCTGGTCGTCCTCCTGGTCTGCAGTCTGCTGCTGATGCTCGCACTTCTGCTCTGGAACTATCACTGTCTGTTTGTTTCCCACATCTGCTCCCCAAGAAGGGAGGAGGGGGAGGTGGGGAGAGGCGGGTCATGACCCTGTTCATTTAGGTGTTTAAATTTTACAATTGTTTGACTCATATTATAAAAAATGTCTGTCTGCTATGATGGGAAGAAAGGGAAGACACATTTTTTGATATTTCTTAGTGTTTCCCCCATATTGGATCATTCGGTGAAAATGGTGGAGGAAATTCTGAGTTACGGCGCCTTTTAGACTTCTCTATTTTTAATTCCTCAAAATGCTATTTCAAAATGTCACTGCCGTACAGCAACTGTTCTTAATAAAGACAAACTGAAAACCTAACAGCTCAGATCTGAGCAGCAGAGGAGGAGATATACTGACTCTTTTTTTCCCCTCCAAAACCACTGGATCTTACATTTCTGCAGCTGGACTGTCTTCCATTATGTTGACCTGCTCGGTAAACAGTCGTATCTGATGTCTTTAGATCACATTCATACAGCTTGTTTACATGGGTATTCTGATGACATCATCATAGTGCAACAGTTGGTAGAATGATCATTTAAAAGTTTGAAACTTTAACAAAATAAAAGCTCTGTTATTGCTTCACCTGTCTTTTTGGAAGACTTTAATTATGTTTTTCAGAATAAAAGTGCAACTTCACCCTTAACAGTGTTATCTAATGTGATGATTATGTCTGGTATAGAATTACAACTATCCTCTTTTTTTGCAAATACACAATTTTCCAACATTAAACAACTAAACACAAACTAAAAAGTAAGAAAACGATAGACAACTGCAAATAATATCCCAAACTACACACCATCTTTCAACTGAATCTGTGGGAGGAGATCCAGTACATGGATATGACTATGAATGTGTACTTTTTGAAGTGGAAACTTAAAATAAACTCTTTATTGATATCTGACGGTATACAGCTATTTGCCTGAAGTCAATTGCTAGAGGCAAATTAACCAAAGCCTGCAGCTGCATCGATCAGTTTTAATCAAACCTTATCATTTGAGGGAGAATGTTAAAAAATAGTAAACTTGGCACTCTGATTCTGGATTTTGTAATAAAATACAAAGAAAAATGTTCTACAAGCTACTAGAGTAAGTCATGCTGCCTCAAAACAAAGTGGAATTCATTTACTGCAGGAAATGCTGCTGTTCATATTGGATGAACTTTAGGTGTGATTAAAGAAATAATTGTGTTGTGACACTGTTTTATACATGCTCTCGTTTTACTCTTTGGAATAAACCACAATCAAGTTGAACCTATCAAGTAAATGCTGAATAAATGTGTATTAATTTCTCCAAGTTTTATAAATCATGTTTCTTTCCTGAGAAGTTTAGGAAACAACTGACAGAAAGTTAATTTGCTACTAACAAAAGAAACACTGGTAGGCTCATTTTAAAAAACATACAGTAGGTATGCGGCTATGTTTTCACTGTTTAAATGAATAATAATAATAATAATAATAATAATAATAAGCACATGTGAGATGAGAAGGGTCTTATTATAAACTCAAGCATGATTGTTAATAACTTATCATTTTTATACAGACTCAGTTCAGCATAATCACTAAGCATAACCTCCCATGTAAACAATCAACTTACTACAGATAGCACATGTATATTTTGAAGCACAGTGCAGCTAAGGTTAAGTACATGTCTGTGGTTCTCCTCAGGCTATAATAAATGTGCAGACCCAGAGCTGCTGTTAACGTATACAGGTAAATACCCAGGAAGCCAGTTTTGACTTGTTTAGAGCACAATTTACAGAAAACACTTCACTAATAACCGTGTTAAAGTTTGTCTGTGTGTGCCGACTGTGTCTCTGACAGCAGGCATTTTGTTACATCCCTGAGGGTAAAGTACAGTGCTGCGCGTTAAATAACGCAGAGAGCAGACTGAAGTATAACATCAGCAGCCACAGACCCTCCATTACAGCTCTATTTCTGTCCAAGCGATGACTGTCACTCTGCCCCTGCTGGGTTATTTTCAGTCCTTTACTTTGAAGTATACTGACGCTATAAAAGTGACAAACCCTCATAGAAAAACAAACTTAAATCAGTGAGTGTTCAAAATACAAAATCTGGGGAGAAAATGCAGAAGTCAAATTTTAAGGGTTTATGAAGACCAGGAGTTAAATATTTGTTCTGTTTACATTTTAAATACTTACAACTGAAACTTAGTTTACAAACCTAAAACATAGAGGGTTATGCTGGCATAACAGCAGAGGCCCTAGAAAGGGGTTTCCAAGAGATAACAGCAGGAGCTTCCGAGTGCGGTTAGGAAGGCATTACAGGGACAGAGGATACCCATAAAGAACTTTTTGAATATTCTTTAAGTTATCTTAGAAGCCATTAAAGTCCTTTTACATCTACATATATTGTACCCATGGGCTTGTGTGTTTCTAATGTAGTCCTGAGTAGATAAGGGTATGGTTATTTTACAGGCCCTACATGTGGTTTTTAATTTCAAACATGTTGCTGCATTCATTTTTTTCATGCTGGTTTGTTTGACACAATGATGTTATTTATGAAATGTGCAATACCAATAGGCCTACCTATCTTAATCTGTGCAGCTCTGATCATGAAAACAGAGGGAACCCTGGATGCTGTCGTACTGATTGACACCTGACTGGAAGACGGAAAGGAGAATCGGTAATAAACTTACACAGATGAGTGAACTTGAATGCAACTGTTGTGAAATCGAATCTGGCTACTCTTGTGTTTATTTGTTTTTTTTCGTTGTTAACTGTGATACAATGTTTACTTTTTAAATAATTTTATTTGCAATAAATACCTGATGCTTGATTCCATTACAGATGTTCAATCAACAACCGCACAAAGTTAATGAATTTTCTTTAAAGACTTTTGAACTAGTTTTGAACTTCTTTTTAATGGTGTCCATGAGTCATCTTTTAAATGTCTTCTGAACAGAAAATTTGCACAACTACACCTGCCTCAAACTTGCTTAAAGCACTAATGACCCTACAAAGCTATAGTGTGTTGGTTTGCCAATTCTGGGTTAATGTGGAAATGTAACTTTGCGACATGGAAGACTCTGTGGATTAAAATCTAAATAAACATGATCAAATGTTTTAATTAGTCAATTTCTGTCAATAACTTTACCAATTGAAATACACAGTGAACCTTTAAGAATTAGAGCCCAGAGTTCCTCCAGGGAAAGCTTCTAACTTGGAACGCTTTGAGGAAGTCTGGTAGGCCTATAATGTCATCGTCATTCAAACTCTTGAAGATCCATTTTAGAGGCAAAAGTAGCCAAGAGAAACTGGAATTACTTATTCTAATCCAAAATACTTGCACAATCCTTGAACCCTGATAAACTTGGAGTCAAGTGATAGTGATACAATTTCATCCAAGAACATCCAAACTTCATAAGGAGCTAACAAGCTCATGTCAAGAACCATCAAACCCCCTGAAATGATACAGACCCTGAGAAAATACCTGGAACCTTTGCAAGACATGAGCAAGGCCAAGCATGAGAGTCTTATAGAAATAAATGTAAAATTTCAAGTGTAACACATCCCAAGAAACTCTTTCTCACTTATGTGGACAACATCATTGGAGCAATCAATAATGCTTCTTGAATACCTACTGCAACATCTTACTGATTCTTATAGGTCGTCTTGGACATCTGAAATTTGGGAGGAATCCTAAGGCATCTCATTGTTTCCTTAAAAAGATCAATAGCTCTTTCAAGCACAATCAAACACCTATAAGTTAACATCTTTTGAAATATTCAGAAGATAATGAAGCATCATGGACCCTAAACATCTCTATAGTCCTCAAGAAACCAACTTGAAGCTGTTTCACTGTCCCATAGACAGGATTTGTCAACAACCCTAAAGAATATTCCTGAAAACTTTAAAGTCTCTTTGGACAATTATACATTATGAGCTTCACAGATCCTTGAAACTCCCTTATGGACATCTACACTTGTTCTGTATAATTCCTGAAAAGTGGCCCAAAACCTCCTGGAGAACCCTGGGAACCTTTCCATGCATTAAAACCCGTCTCCCTATCTGGTGATGGGGATAACAGCTGTCAGGTCTTGCGGGGGAAGGGAGCGCGAGCCGCACAGCACATCTAACCAACAGCTGGGAGCTACCGTGAGATCCTAAAAACTGTGTCAGATAAGACAGAGCAAGACCGGAAGTAAGAACGCTTTGCCTTCAAAATAAATGACAAATATGTATTTTATTTTTTATATTCTTTTTTAGTTCTTGATTTTACAGATTCTGAGATAAGTCTTGCTGTTTGTGCTATCTGTTAAAAGAAAGACTCTTACTTACATATTAGGCTAATGTCTGTCAGGCCTTTGTATGATTAGTTTTTTTTAAATGTCTAAATGAATTTAAATAAATCCCACATTTTTATTAGAAGGATCATTGGTCACTGGTCACAAAGAGAACCTTTGTGAAGTGACAGAAAATCCACTGATCTTTATGTGGCTTTATGTTATGCATGTAAGAATATGATGTTAAAAAACTCCTTTGCATCTTTATTTCTCTGCTGGGGATTGAATGCTTGAACGATGGTCCTGTTATGGTTTGGAGTTTGTTTTTGGTATTGCCTGAATGTAAAATGTCTTTTAAATTGTTGTTCTTAGAGTATCTCTGAATGCTCTCTCTTTCCACTGTGGATTTTGTCTCCTGTTTTATACTGATTATCCCCTGATAACTGTCCAAACAGGAAAGTGTTGCAGATGTTACAGATAATAAATTGATCAGAATCAAAAGCATCAACTGTCTTGTTGTACTTGTTGTGCGTCATTTTTAATAGGCTGTGGGAGAGCAGGGAAAATTGCTAAAAACTGATTTGGTCACATTTTTCTCTTTTTTTACCTCTTTGAAAAGTTTTTCATGTTTGTATTTTGAAGGGTTTGACAGGACGTTGGATGTTTTATTGTGACATTCTTGACTTTAAGGTTTCGTTGTCTGCCTGACTGAGAAGCAGCGCGAGCAGCTCAGCTGTTTAAACCTCAGTCTCAGTTCAGAGTCTCCTTACTGAAGAGTAAAAACCTGTTTGCGTTTTACTTTGTGGTTAGTTTTTTTTTTTGCCAAATGTTGTAGTCTGGAAGTTTTATTTATTTATTTTCTTCGTCTTCTTGTTTCTCGGGCGTTTTAAGTCGGAAATGACTCAATTTTAACATTTATAGTTCTGGGTTGTTTATGAACTGAGAGAACCGGACTGACCCGGCATTACCCGTCCGGTCCCGGTGAATGTGCTCGGGTCTAAAGGGGACCCAAAGACGGGGTTAACATGCCGGGAATGAGAGGACTTATTGCCCTGAGTCTCTTTCTTAACTTCCAAACAAGCCGGGCTCTCCCCAGCCAGCTTGCCGACCTCAGAACCGAACCACCCGCCCAGTTCTTCCTCACCGATCCTCTGCTGGACTACGACCGGTTGGATGAGGAGCTTGGAGGTGCTCGGAGCATGACAGAAGGAGCGGAGGCCTGCGGGCCGTGTGAGCTAGAACTTTGCCCGGAAACCCGGGGCTGCCGGGCTGGACTGGTGCTGGACTCCTGCGGCTGTTGTAAGGAGTGCGGAAACCTGGAGGGCCAAGCCTGCGACCCGGGAGACCGCAGCGTCTTTTACGGACTGTGCGGGACCGGGCTGCGCTGCCAGGCGGACCCGCGGCCTGCAGGAGGACGAGAGGGAGATGATGAAGAGGAGGTTTGTGTGTGTGAAGAGCAGGATGCGGTGTGTGGCACTGACGGAGTCTCATACATGAACATGTGTCAGTTCAGAGAGGCCGCTTTCTCCAAACCAGGACTCAAGACCAGAGGAAAGGGGCCCTGCAAAACCGGTATGAGACCTGGTGGTATAGGTACCCAGCCCTGTATCTCTGTTTGTCTGTCCGTTTGCTCAGGCCTATCTGTCCAAAGTGCCTGTCAGTTTGTTATGACAGGCTATTTCACATAAACTAGACATTTCTCACTGGACTATATTTTAATCTGCCTCGCTGTGTGGGGCCAATTTTGTTTGTAGTTAAGATGAAGCTCCTACTTAGGTCAGCCAATTTGACCACCTGAGACATATTTCGTGCCCATCTAGGGATGGGTATTGTTAGGATTTTATCAATACCGGTATCAATACCGATACTGCTTATAACCTATACCGATAGGCTTAAGATGTAGATTATTGCGGACTTGGTCTATTAGCTTGTTTCCACTTTCTGCAAGCACACTGCATCTTTCTGACGCAGCAAGCAGATGATGGGGTTGCAAGGAAGCCATCATGTACGAGAGTAGTTAAAAGCAATCACCTTAATGTTCATATAATGATTTGAAACAGAGGCGCGTGCTTCTTAAGTGTACAGGAAACCTTAGTTGCAATTAAATTTTCATTAGACTCCAGAATAGAAAATAATGAAGCTGGCTTTAATTACGTAACTACTTTGCTTTTTTCCGTAAACGGGCTCTTATAGAAAGCTCTTTATTTAACAAGAGGGACTGATAAAGTAAATACCAGAAGCACTGCTTTTCCATAAGCTTAATACTTTCACTACTGACCAATCACATATACCTGTAGGCAGGGGGCGTGTCCAGACTATTTGGACTGGGGTGGCACCCCTGGAGGACTGACTTATGCAGGGGTTCGGTGGAGTTTCTGATCAAGTTAACCATTAAAAGTGCTTTCAATTTTCTGTTGATTGGCTGATATATGAAGATTACAGTAAGAAATCTAAGAGAGTTAGACATTTTTTTTGTTAGATGGCATCATAATTATACAAAAAATGTTTTGATGAATATCATTAAGATGATATATTTACGCCTTTCATCAAATTGAAAGCTCACAAAGTATTTGATGATATTAGGGCAGCTGCGGCTCAGTTGGTAGAGTCGTCTTCTCAGAAGGTCAGGGCTTCGATCCCCAACTCCTGCAGCAACATGTCCAATTTGTCCATGAGCAAGACACTTAACCCTGAATTGCTCCCACTGCTTCGTCTGCAGTGTATGAATGTGTATGAATGTGTATGAATGTGATTAGTTACTTCTGATGGTCACTGTACAGAGCAGCCTTTGTCATCAGTGTGTGAATGGGTGGGTGTGACCTGCAGTGTAAAAGCGCTTTGAGTAGTCAGAAGACTAGAAAAGGGCTATACAAGCTCAAGTCCATTTACCAAAAAAGATTTTAAAGGAGTATTAGGCAATGACAGAATAAAAGACAAGTCAGATTTCAGAATAAAAGCACAATTTGAGAAGAATTGTAATTGTGAGGAGTTTAGACATAATAAATTCCAAATACTGATGTGCAGTTTCAAAAAACCCTTCAAGACTAGTATAAGGTTTGTAATGACCATATTTTGAACAATGTTGATATTAGATTAGATAAAGTATAGAAAGTTAACTTTGTTTTCTATACTTTAACTGGGTCTTTGGGTTTGTGACACTTTAGAACCTGGGAGAATGAGATGCATTTTTTTCTTTGTTTGAGGAAACAAAAGACAGATGGCAGATTTACAGTGAAGAACCAGCCTCATGTGTTTCTCCGCTGGTTTTCCCTCCAGCTGTGACAAACATTCACATTCTCCGCTGCTGCCAAGGAAATGCCTCTTTTCTCACTTTTACTGCTCGTCCCTTTGCTGTCTGAGCTTTCTTTTCCTTCGGATGAGCTTGGTCTGATTACAAAAGCTTGTGTCGGAAAGTAAAATGGCATAAGGCAATATTCTATCTATGTTTCATTATCTGTGATATCCAAGTAACACATGTTTCACTTTTATTTTTTGCATGAAAATGAACCAACTGGAAGTTCCAGTGGTGACAGTATTGAAACAAATGTGAACACATTATGGATGACTAATTATATACATACATAGCCTACATCAAGCCCCAAAAGACACAGTAAGAAGGCCATGGATTTTCCTGTAGCTGAAGAACCATTTAACCCAAATTTGGATAGAAAATAAAATGTTACAAAGCTGAATACATTTTTTTCTAAGCTTAAAACAGAAACTATAAAATCATATTCTATATATCATCATATGTTTTTAGAGTCGTCATTTGTTAAAATTAGCTCAACATTTAATATCTACGGCAGGAAAATGCAAGAAAAAACTATAATCTAGACAAAACCCAACAGTTATAGCTTCACTTAACCATCATACATTGATTTCTTGTACTTCAGTTGAATTCTGTCGACAATACTGGATACTATTTGGGCTATTACTACTTTTTCAACAACAGAGGCTGTGAAAGCTTTTTCCATCAGTGCTTTACTGCAGCTGCACTCTCAATTTCAGGTGAGCAGTTCAGGGAGCCTGGGAGACTCGAGAGCTTGCAGTAAATAAAGTGTCGGGTGGAGTCAGGTAACAAAGCAGTGACTGACCCAGGATTAGTTGTGGCCATTATTAGATAAACACTGAGAAGTTTGACTCCAGCTAAGAAATGAAATCTGATCCTCAGGAGGTTTATAGACCTGATGGAGGTGATCGGGTCAGACTGAGACCCCGTGTTCAGACTGACGACTCCACCCGTCTCTGTGCTCTGTTCTAACAAACAGCCAGTGTCTGAGAAGAAACACGCAAACACTGTTAACCTCCTTCTTCTCCCCCTCAAAGCTGCTGAGTGTTTAACAGTAAACCCTCTCTGACCTCCACCTTCTACATCTGCACAGTCCAGGGACAGTTTTAGGGGGTGGCCAGGGGGGGACCAGGGCCTCAATTCAAATCTGATTGGCCACCCCATGTGCTACCCCAAAATCCTTAACTATGTTTAGCTAGTTGCCTTTTCAGAGGTGGAACTTTTCTGAAAATAAACTGCTGTTGTTACAACAGGCTTCTGTTGGCCTTCCATGCATTTCAGTCTATTGGACATACTCTTTCAGTCCTTAAAGAATTAAGCTAAGGAGACGTTGCCACTCAGTTGTGTCAGTTTTTAAAGTTGAAGAAGATAGGCTCGCACACTTTCTCAAAGGTTTTTGTTTATCAAAAAAAATACTGTAGATACGAAGATATGTACTGTAATGTGTTGTAACAAGAAGGTCAGTTATTCAACAACAAGAGAGTCATACAAAGAATTTGAGTACTAAGCATATTAATGCAAGGTCTTAGAGCCCAAATAAACCACAAATGAGTAAGACAGTACCCAAACCCAAGCTTTATGTATATTTATGCGCAGAAAATATAAAAAATAAAAATCATGGTTTTCAACTCTATACAGGAAAAGTCCTGATTGATTTACTTTAACAGCGACAGAATGTTAGGCAGAACTTAACACCAAAATAATTAAATAACTAAAAAGTGTTGCACTTAAAACTTGGCTATGTACTGCACTGGATCAAACAAACATCCAAACTGATCACCTAAAGGCCGAGCTTCCAGCATCCAACGCTCTCCGTTTGTTTATAATAGTGACCATACTTTAAAAACAACAGACCCAACAGAAGTGGTTTTGAAACTTGACTGGGCTGCTGCCAAGTAACTTGAACATTTTCCTACAATTTGTCTCCTGTGTGTGTGTGTCTACACCGTTGACTGTATATAAAGATGGATGCCGCATCCCTGCCTCCTCCTCCAACAACCAACCAACCAACCAACAACCTGCAGGCGCTGACATTTTGCGCATTTGGAGCTAGATTTGTGTAGTCTCTTCTTCATCACAGTTACCTCAAGTATCTAGCTGTCCGAAAAACTGCCTCTGCTCATATACAAATACTATTTAGTCCTCAACAAAAGTGCTTTTTTAAACTGGGCTGCAGTGTGTACTATTGTGAAAAGAAAACTATTTGAATTAAAACACTGGGAAAGTCAATGTTTTCCCTTTTCCTTGCACCTTGATATAATCCTTAATGTCATACAGAAATCTTCTGTGTTACAGAGTGGCCTCTAGCTAGGGTTATAATCAGATTAGATTACAGCTGACTGTCTATATTTACTTAACAAGTAATATCATATATTCACATAATGCATGGTTTTCTCTCACAGTAACAACCTGCATGAGATCTCTGTCATTTGAGAGGGCTGGTACATCAATAATTCTAAGTGACAAAAATGCCCCAAACTCTGCAGAAAATGTTGATTGCTTTCAACTTTGAGGCATTTTCTTTCCAAATATTAAACTATGTCACAAGGATTTTACCCTCAAAGTTTATTTCACTTATTATTGAGACAACTTCACACACACACACACACACACACACACACACACACACACAGATCTTGGAGGTCTACATTATCCTTCACTAAAATCTTCTTCTCAGCAAATTCCTCACATTCAGTGGAGAAATAAACTGAGAACAGTGAGACTTCTAACACTCTGAGGCAGGTTTCTCAAAAATTCTCCTGGTGATAAAAAAGAAACTCACATGTGGTGACTGAAAAGAGCTTTGTACCAGTTATTATTCTGTCAGGAGCTTTCAAGCTAATGTTAGACTCAGAGCTAGAATAATTACTGTTGCTAAAAAGCACAGTCAGCTGTCGGGCCTTCTTGTCTCTTCCTATCTCTCATTGTCCTGGCCTAAACTGAAAATAATGATGTAATCATCCAGATTTTAATATCAAAGATGATTGATATTATCAGGATGGCCTCCATGAGTCTGTGGGACATTCATAAGGTTTAAGACTTGTTCTGTAATCCATCACATTTAAAGATAATCTGTGTCGAACATCTGTACCAACAAAGTGTCCATGAAATAACAGGCTGACTTTATGTCTATTTGTCTGTATCCTTTAGTTCCAGTCATTAAAGTCCCCCCTCACAGTCAGGTGAATGGGACGGGCAGCAGTTTGGTCTTCCTCTGTGAAGTTTTTGCGTTCCCAATGGCTCTGGTGGAGTGGAGAAAGGAGGGCCAGGACGTGGTCCTGCCTGGAGACGACCCCCACATCTCCGTCCAGGTGCAGCAAGTTTCAAAACCCTCAGACCCTCCAACAGCTCACAGATGTCTAATTGACTTCCTTTCACTGTCCTCACAGTCTCGAGGCGGGCCTCTGAAATTCGAGCTCTCCAGTTGGCTGCAAATTGAAGAGGCGGGGCCAGAGGACTCCGGAACCTATCGCTGTATTGCTCGTAACAACCTGGGGTCTGTGTCTGCTTCTGCCGTGCTGGGAATCCTGGGAGCAAGTGAGACTAAACCAATTACAGTACTACCGTTTATACATTTAGTTAAAATGTACTAGACTCTGGCTAGCAAGGAAACTGGCCCGCTGCAGGGTGTCCAGTAAGAACTTGACTGAAGATGTCTTCCTTACTGTCCAGGGATTTTTATTGACTAAATGCTTACATGAAGACGATTATGGAGAACAATGACTGAACATAAAGGTTCTCTGTCTGATTTAACAGTGACTAAAGTTTTAACAGCAACAATCCTATGGACTTTATACTTGAAATGAACTAAAATAAGATGTACATTGACTCTCTCACATAAACTTTCATGGCTTTATGATGCTCTGGGACTTCCGACATACAAGTATTTCACATTGTGGAATAATAAAGCAAACATATCATTCACAAAGATACAACCTTAACATTACTAAAGTGCTCATTACTTCCGTTTATTGTTACCCACATTTTCCAAGAAAGCCGAAAGGGGAAAAAAACGAGCATTATCAAGTCTGTTTGTAGTTGTCGTGATCCTCCTCCTCAGGATCCAGGATCTCGTGATCCTAAACTTTTTGTTGTGGAAAACTTTACTGAAAAAATAAATGCTGTCACTTTCTTTGTTAAATACATTTCCTTTGTCGTTCTCTGTATCTGTCAGAGGAGCTGTCATCCTACCTGGCCAACAGCGTGTCAGAAATGCAGCAGCTGATGGACGCCACAGACTACGACCAGGACTTTTACTGACCAACATATGATGTCACTTCCTGTGGTCTGAAGCATCCGGATTGTCATCCTCCATGAGAGATAAAACAAACGGTTTTCATACCAAACGCCCTTTGTCTGTTAAATTTGGATGGTGCATTATTGTACCACAGTCGGGCAGGGGGACCACACTGACTTTTCAACCCTCTGGGGACATTACGAGAGGTCAGAGGTCACATGGTCAGCTGCACACTCTGAGTCAGGCAGTTTGTTTTCAGAGATATATGTAAGTAGAATATTTAAGAATGGCTCATATTCCCCTCACTGTATCATCACATTACTCTGACATCACACAGGGCTGTGACACAGAGGCTCAGCATGTTGAACGTGTTGTAGACGCTGTCAGTTTTGTCTGTGTGAAAATAACATTAACATATTATAAATAAAATATAAATATAAGTCAACATTTTAAAACTTCTGTTTTTCGTTTTTTGTCTGACAAAGAGTTGAAAAGAAGCGGCATCGTGTTGGCACAAAAACAATTAAAAATGTTTCTGGTGTTAAGTTCTAACTATTGCTTAGCAGATGACAAACTAGATTTTATTTTACATTACAGGCCAGTAGATAGAGTAGGAAATCAGGCAGAGAGAGTGGAGAATGATATGAATGTACCTGGGCAGTCTGCCACGAGGACAGCCTTCGCACCTGGGATGGGACCGAACCGCTAGGCCATCAGCACCGAAAGATAAACTTAACTTAAAAGTAACGAAAACAAAACTCTTCTTCGTATGTGTTGCTAAAGTTACAATCATTGATTGTTTTCTAACGATATTAAGATTCTGAAGCTGGAACAGTGCCATATTTCTTCCTCATTACATTGGACAAAAGAAACTGTCTAAATCTTCATGGTGAATGTGATTGAGTTGGTGGAGTAACATCTATACAGTAAATGGTTAATGGACTGTACTTAACCCCACACACTGATGGCAGAGGATGCTATGTAAAATATCAGTATTAAATCATTATTTGGGATTCAGTTTTCTTGCCCAAGGACACTTCGCCATGTGGACTGGGGAACAGGGACCGAACTGCCATCCTTCAGGCTGAGAGGCAACAGACTTCTTTCTTTTTTTTGTACAGTTCCAGGACAGCAGTGCAGTTAGTTTGGAGGACTGGCTGCAGCACAGAGAGAAAGTTTATGACGCATATTTTGCCGGAAACCAAATATTTAACATTAAAGTTTGACCCAGAAGTGGCACTTGATGTAAAGTTAGAGGATCAAAGTTAGTGCTGCTGTGGAGGCTTTCTCCACTGATAAAGATCCTCACCTCACACTGATGAACTGAACTCAAACACACACAAGTAGCATAGTGAACGATCTGAGACAGTTGTGCAGACAGCAGGACTTCCTGAAACATTAGACCACAAAGCGTTCAAACTCCTCTTAGACCAGCAGCAGTTAGGAAACCCTCTCTGTTAGTGTCCCACTTGGGTTCCATTCAGAGGAAACTGAGCAAACATGTGGTGAATCTATTAACAGACAGAAACACAGCAGCTCAGCTCCTGCTGGTTTGAAACAGAATGAAAATTCATCTGGTATATCGTTTAGAATTAGAACTGTCAAGATCTCAGTTCTCTATTATTGAAAGACTGAATTTAACTTTTCTACAAGCATAAATGTTCTCCATGTGGTTACACACTCTTTGTGTAATTAAAAAAAAAAGTTCCCCAGGGTTCAATGGTTGGGTCTTTTGTGCTGTGTGTAGACACAAGTAATAAACTGATTTTGTTTTTTTCTTTTGCAGCTTGGGATTATTTAATTAATTTGAGGACCCCATGATACTGTCAATGGAGTCTGGTGGCGATATAACGGCTGTCTCTGATTTCTTTTTATGTATTTTTCTCTGTAATAAAATGTCCCTTTCTTTTAGGATCATCCTTATTATTTGTAGCCATTGCAGTTTTACAAAAATGTTGTTACTATCGGTGTTTTACACCTAATATTAGTCAAAATAGGACGAAAGAGGAAAGGAAATAAATAAAAAAATAGGAAAGAAAGACGGCAGAAAATAAAGGTAATAAAGGCAAGGTATTTTATAAAAGGGGAAAATGTTTTTCATGACAATGAGACTTCATCTTTCCAGAAGAAACGTTTTCCATTCAGAATGAAAAACACATTTTACTTGAAAACGATGACAAATCAATAACAGACATCTAGTTTATACAATGTGTGTGTGTGTGTGTGTGTGTGTGTGTGTGTGTGTGTGCGTGTGTGTGCGCGCGCGCGTGTGTGTGTGTGTTTGAGGAGACATTTATTTACCATGTTGTGGACACATGTTTGCAGTATAGAGTGTTCTACAATAATTACAATAAACACACTCAAACATGTGAGAGGGATCATTTCCTGTGTGTGTGTGTGTGTGTGTGTGTGTGTGTGTGTGTGTGTGTGTGTGTGTGTGTGTGTGTGTGTGTGTGTGTGTGTGTGTGTGTGTGTGTGTGTGTGTGTGTGTGTGTGTGTGTGTGATAGTATCTCAGAATCATGTGCATGTCAGAATCAACTTTATGTTATTATTATTACCATTAGCCGTGCCTGTAGAACACACTTGGTCTGTTTTGCTTTTTTTAAAAATGATAATCAAGTTGCACTAAGCTGTAGTGTTTCCTGTGCACTGTTGACCAGGGCTGGAATGCTGTGTTAAACGTGAATGAAACAAAATGTGATCACTTGTAAAACATTGAAACCCATAATTGAGTGGAAATAGCACAAAGACAACAAATTCTGTTTTATGTTGAAACCACAATGGTTATTTTAGATAATTCATCGACCATGTGAATCTTTGTCCACAGTAATCTACATGAGGCAGAGTCAAACCCACGAAGCTTTGGTTCCTCCATCTGCGGAGGGAATCCAGGAAATACCAGCAGCTTCAAATAACTTCCAGACCTCTCTGGCCAATCAGAGCTCTCCCCTGGAGCCTGGAAACACACAGTATAGTAATGGATAGAGTCTTTCTATATGTACATACAAAGGAAAACATGAAGCGGTCTTGATGTTTATCAGCTCACTGTAACAATGTTGGTTATTTCCATCCATTATTTCTCCCTTTGGCAATTAAATTGTCCATTTAAAAACAAATAAACACATACGTTAAAGTACTGTAGAAGCAGGAGAAAGTAAAACTTGAAGGGGCTGAACAAAATGTAATGCAACAGGATTTGAACTAAGACAGACTTAATACAAAAATATTGATACACTGAACAAAAAACATGGATTAATATAACAGACATGTTTTCTAAAGCCTCTAGCACTCATTTGTTTATAACAGAACTGTTGAGCAAGGCACTGTGTCTTTGTGTCCTGGGTCTTCTGAGTTTGTGCTCAGTCCTATTAAAAGTTAAATAAAGCCATGCACATCTTAAATTCACACAAACTACTTAGTAGTAAAATATTAAACTATAAAATTATAACTACCATGAGGTTTTGGAACTGCTGTGGGTTCAAGGGTGATGCTTTACGTGTTCGGTTTGAGATAATATACTGTACAAATGTGTTATTATTATTATTTAGGATAAGACATTTCAGTTCCTTGGACGGCTGCAATATCTCCCCCCAGCCGCCAGGGGGGGAAAGAGCAGCTCACACACAAACAACGAGTCAGTCTGTTTACATTTAGCTGAGTTAGCTGTGTCAGCTGAGTTAGTCTGGGCTCCTGTGAGCGGTAAGGTGAGTAAATGTAATAAAATTAAATAATATATCTCAGTCATGACAGACAGCAAAGATAGGTAAAATTCGGCTGATACATAAAGCACCAGGACTTCTTAGTTTGTACCACAGACTTTTGCCATGTAGCCTATTTAGTCGCAGTTCATATAGGTATGAACGAGCCTTCTTGTGTACCAATAAGATAGATGCTATGGAGTGTGGTTAACATTGTAAAACACACATTTTTAGACTAATTACAGCTACAAACATTTTCTAAGGTGGGGTGGTGTTTCTGAATACACTAGACAAGAGTGGCTCAACTTAACATTCTCAAAAGGGGAAGAAGGAAAAGTAACAGATATCTGAATTGGAGTAACTACCTGGTGTTTGTTTCTTATTTATACTTTTTGCTTAATACGTTTCAGAGGAAATATTGTCATTTTTTTCGTCATTCCAGTTATTTGATTGCGGGAGTTAGACACTGCTATCTGCAGCTTTTACGTTTACGTTTCTTATATGGTTTTGTTATCTTTATTTGACTTTCAAATAAATGAAGAAATTAATAATTTTACCGTCTTTTCTGCTCAGTGTTTGTGCAAATCAACGAATCCAGCTTTCAACATGGTAAAACAGCAGAGGAGAACGGAGAGGTAAGAGGACATGACATGAACATGTAGTCACAGCTTTGTTGGGTTACAGCACACCAGTAGAATAAAACAAATAATGAGTGGATCAATGAATCAATGAATTTGGTTGTCTGTGAAGTTAGTGAAAACTAGTGTTTTGATAAAAGTTGGAATCTGCTCTACAAAATCATGTAGTTAAAAACTGAATATTGTAAACTCGTATAGTATGTTTTGTTACAAAGTAAGCTACCCAGGAGTAATTCAACTAAGTTGACTCCACCCACTGCAACATGAAATAAATGAACACATATTAGCAGTATCACTTCAATAGTTATAATAACTATTTCATAATTTCATGCAATATTTACATCATTATAGTTGAGGAGTTCTTTACTTTTGGCACTTTATTTGTATCTTCATATGGGGTTAAGTTTTAGTTTCAACGCCGATTCACTGGACATAACAATGAATCCCTTGATAGCAGATGTGCTCCTCGTTGTTTTATCCAGCAGGTGTCTTGTACCTGCTGCAATGAGCAATGTGACACAGGTTCAATTCCCTGTCGGCCCTGCGCAGAGGAGACCGCCTACGACTCAGCAAGTAGACATAAACAAACTCACCCCCTTTCTACACATGCGCGCACACACACACACACACACACACACACACACACACACACACACACACACACACACACACACACACACACACACACACACACACACACACACACACACACACACACACACATACACACACACACACACACTCTTGCACCCTTTCTGCTGTCTTGGATCCAGTTTGTTTTTATTTATTTATTTATTTTTTGTCAGGTTTCAGACAGGAAGTGGGCAAGTTCAGGAATGCGGAAAGCTGACAGCAGGACGAGCTCTACCACCACAGAAGATGACAGTGAAGACCCGGGACCAGATGGCGATTCAGGAGGGATGGAGTCAAAGAGGGCGAGACTTGACAGGTCAATGATGTGATGAGGTCACAGGTTCTATACTGAAACACAGCTGGCAGTGCCCTCTAGAGGTGACAGTATGAATCTGTCAGTTTCTCGCTTAATAAAATAAAGGTTTCGAAAGGATCAATCAGTCCGCTCATGTACTGACTGTAGATGAGATCTTAGAGATTTCACTGCGGTTAAAGTAGTAAAACCAGAATGTAAAAAAACATCTGTACCATAAACAGTCCAAATGTCTTCAAAGCATAAGATCAACATCAAAGCACAAAGTAGATAAAGTGTATTAAACAGAAAGTGCAGGATAATGTATCTAATATGTTTGGGTTATGATTACTGCTGGATTTATTTTTTCATCACTTTAATGTCTCAACTGTGTGAAAACTGTTAAACTCTGATTAAAAAACAAATGTTTTATCAAACTGACTTTGTGTTTCCACAGACCTCAGGATAGCGAAGCTGAGACCAGTAAAGAGAAAGTCCCTGGGTCAAATCGCGAAACAGGAAGCGAGAGCGGCTACACACAAGGTACTTAAAGTAGATTGTGAAGACCGGATGCAAAACTCCGCTGTCACAGCAGACGTACGCAGCTATGAGCAAAGGCACAGATTCAGTTGAGGTACTCTGTTGCTCTCTGGATTTGATTTGAAGTTGAAGTCATAGTGTTGGTATTATGGACTGATAATAAGAAGTACCTTAATGTTTCTTTTCTAGTCTTACCTTCTTGCGATAATGTTGTCACCTAAATACAGTTATGATTTTTTTGAAGTTGAGTTGTATGATGTACCTGTCAATAGTAGTGTATTAGCCACAGGAGAACCCTGTCAGCATTGCCCCTTTATTGAGAAGCAGGTTGGAGTGCCGGCACAGAAGCCAGGCTACAATCCCCTGCAGACGGGGTCACATGTTCCACATGATTTAGAACGTTTTAAGAAAAATGGACCTAGAAATCAACGGCGATGAAAGTGTGCACTATACTTAGACACTTGTCTAAGTGTGTGTGTGTGTGTGTGTGTGTGTGTGTGTGTGTGTGTGTGTGTGTGTGTGTGTGTGTGTGTGTGTGTGTGTGTGTGTGTGTGTGTGTGTGTGTGTGTGTGTGTGTGTGTGTGTGTGTGTGTGTGTGTGTGTGTGTGTGTGTGTGTGTGTGTGTGTGTGTGTGTGTGTGTGTGTGTGTGTGTGTGTGTGTGTGTGTGTGTGTGTGTGTGTGTGTGTGTGTGTGTGTGTGTGTGTGTGTGTGTGTGTGTGTGTGTGTGTGTGTGTGTGTGTGTGTGTGTGTGTGTGTGTGTGTGTGTGTGTGTGTGTGTGTGTGTGTGTGTGTGTGTGTGTGTGTGTGTGTGTGTGTGTGTGTGTGTGTGTGTGTGCACTTGTGTTTTCAGATGGTGTTTTGTTGAGGCCTGCTCATTCCGGCCAGCAGGGGTCTGCAGAGCTGAGTGAGGACAGCAGAGCAGCAGAGGTAATTAAACGTGTCCAACACCGCAGTGTTAGTTTTCTTTTATGTACTATGACCTCACTCATGATTGGTGTGTGTGTGATTGGTTGTGTGTGTCAGCTGCAGAGTTTGGCCTCTCTGAAGGTCACCATCCAGCAGAGCAGTGAGAGCAGAGAGTTCGGACAGACAGACAGGATGGCTGACAGGCAATCAGGCGGACTCCACTGTCATGTGTGCAACCTTTCATGTCGCACTGTGCAGGTAAGAACTCAACTGCACAGAATGAGAAAATATCTCCACAGATGATCTGCAGCAGAACATGGATGATCCTGTCATATTGTGGTCTGTTGTACTCCTGCATTAAGTTGTTTATGTTCACAAATTGTGTGTGTGTGTGTGTTTGCGTTTTGTGTGTTGATGTGTTTGTCTGTGTGTTGTGCAGGCATTTCAGGAACACATGGCAGCGTCAGAACACTTGAAGAAAATGATGGAGATCACTCACTCCATCTGCCTCAACACACACACACTCCAGGACAGGTAAACACACACATGAAAACACACACAGAAACACTTAACACAATTTGTAAGCGGACTCAGTTAGTTGTTCATGCTTTGTCCTCCAGGGGACGTCAACCTGACACACAGTGCTGGTGTGACACCTGTCAGACTCACTTCAGCGGTGATGTCATCATCCATCGGCGGACGAAACAACACAAGGTGGGAGAAAACACTGTTTTCTAATATAAATAATCATTTCAATGCACATAATCAATGCATTTTACCTGCCTGATTACATACAAGACTTTGGCCTCAGGGAGTCCTGGTTTTTATTGGACAGAGGATTTATCAGGTAACTCTGCTGCTCAATGGTTTGTGGTCACTAAAGAAACAAACTGCAAATTTCCTGCCGGATAAAACTTTTTTCTTTTCCTAGATAAAATGCTACTTTGATCGCACTGTAGTAAACTCTTCTAGTGAAGGGCACGACTGTTATCTTCCACCACAAATAGAGTAACAAGCAAACGTAAACAAATGAATTAGCAGGTTTATGAACGACTCTACTCTCTCTCCAGATGTGTAAGCAGCTGTGTCGTCCCTTCTGTCCGGTTTGTAAACGTCACTTCAGGACTCCCAGGAAGTTTGTGGAGCACATGAAGTCTGCGGAACACAAACAGCAGGTGAGAAGGGGGCACCGCTCAAATAATTCATATTTCCAGCTATGCAAGAAAGACTGACTGAACAGTGTATGACCTTGTGTACTAATTCTAATATGCAATATTCAGGCATTTATCCTTATATTTTCATATATGCTATTTACAGACCTAGTTTTCAGCATTAACTGTGTGACATGTTGTAGTATAATTTACTTATTTTACACATTTATCTTCTGTATTTTTCCCCACATAATTGTAATTTTAATTTTGCAAACAATTTGGTTCTGTGTTTTGTTCCAGGTGCAGCTAGAGGAAGCTCATGAGGAGGAGCTGATCATAGTGGATGCTGTTGGCTGCTTTAAGGGAGAAGAAGAAGAAGAAGAAGAAGAAGAGGAGGAGGAAGAAGAAGAAGAAGAAGAAGAAATTGAAGCAGCTGATGTAGAGGATGTCGAGGACGACGTAGGAAAGGAAGAAGCCAAGGAGGAAGCGTGCGAGGTAAAGGCCCCTTACCTACTGCGTGATAATGTTCAGTGTTTGATTCTACAATCAGCTACCGATGAAGCTACAACCAGCACAAAACAAACAAACTGTGAGTTCTTCACATCCCTGCATGTAGTTGTCCATTTCTACTGTTCATTCATGTGTTTAGGCACAGTAACGTCTATTTAAACAGTGAATTGAATTGTAAACAAACGAGTAACTTTAATATCTGTATTGCTGAGCCCTGAGTTGTACAGAGTCCAATGCACTGAACAGGTTCCTGAACTCATCATTCTTCTTTAAAGAAATATTCTCTATTAAATTGTGAGCTGCCCAACCCTTGTGATTAGGTTAGAACAGCTGCATCATACTAAAAGGAAACATATAATCATTCGGAAAGTGTTAAGAAAAGTCTTTTCTTTGTGTTTTTGTGTGTGTGTGTGTGTGTGTGTGTGTAACAGGTCGTGGACACACAGGAACCAGACAGGGTGGAATATGATCCCCACGCCACATATGGTAAGCTTCTGTGGTTATTGCAGTAACTTTTAATGCTGCATGTATATGACGGCTCTTCGCTGAACTGTGGACGTTTGTTTCCCTGGTCTGAGTCACCCAGAGCCAGACTTTAATCAACACTTTATTTAAGCCTTGTACCAGTGAACATGAAAGGTCAATCAATACACACCAATCAATACAATACCCTAACCCTACACAAGTCATAACAAATATTCTCTCAAGACAAAGGTGTGTCTGTTCTGTGTACAACGTGAAGATAATCTCAGTGACGTCACCCATTGGTTTCTGAAGAGGCTTTGGACGCAGGCCTCGTAATAGAAATCCGTAAGTTAGTAGCTGCCTAACTTTCTTGTATCAGACAAAGAGGTGCAGTTGAGGCTTAAGCCTTCTGGCAGCTACACCCTGTCAGCCAAATCATACACGCCCATAATACCTTAAATGTATGCAAATCTCGTATCCTTGATAGAATCAAAATAATCCCCCTAATTGGGATCTCTTGACTCTTGGAGCCATCTTCAAGTGGACACTCAAGGAAATGAAGTTATTTGCTCTGAGCATTGGCTTCATTTTTTAACACCAGATGTTGCTGCTCGAGTATGACTTCAATAATAATGCTGAACCAAGAAAAACAACAACGAATAAGGACAGTCACTCATTAGGGTTAGTGTAAAGCTGAAGCAGTCACAACATTGATCTTCCTGTTAATCGTTTGGAAGGGAACTTCAAGAGGCAAGCCCTGGCATTTAATGTATAATGTTAATATATATTCTCTTTTTTCATTTCTGTTTTATTTATAAATGATGACGCTTAGAGTATTGCTGACAACTACCTTTCTGTTTCATTGCCTATTTCATGAGTAATTGTAATGCACCTTTATACACAGACAAATTCCCTGTATGTGAAAACCTAGTGGCCATTAAATCTGATTCTGAAATTAAAAAGATAAAAATGTGTATCTTTGTGTCTCTTCAGGAAGTAGTTTTGTGGTTCCTGTTTCTGGCTTCCTGTGTCGGCTCTGTAACAAGTTCTTCTACAGGGAGACGACAGCGCGACACACACACTGCAGGACACACGCACACTACCTCAACCTGCAGGTAACACATCCTCGTACACACAAACACTAAACCGGTGCTAACCATCACAACTAATAGCTGGAGTTAGTTAGCTTGGACTAATGCACTCAAGGCGCTTCACTGCTGAGGAGTCCCTCAGGAGATGTTACTTTTCAAAAGTTGATAGCTTTCCAGATGTACCAACACTGCCTTTAAATTGATTTGATCATTAAATCAAAGCAGGTTACATACCTAACTGAGGTAACTATAATTAGCATGATATCACCTGAGCTTTTTGTAGTGAGGTTAAAAAGGGTTCCATGGAGAAGCATTGAAAAATCTGACCTAAAAAAACATTATGCTTATTATTATTTTAAATGAGTGAATCGGGGCAGTCAGCTTCACATACTCTCCTGTCATTATAAACTCTAAAGCCCTTTTCAGAGTGTGATTATGCAACAGCCCCATAAAGAGGCTCCGCAGTCATTATGTCGCTCTACGTTCATATTGATTGTAATATTGGTGTCCAAGTCTGTGAATTCAGAGTGCGTTACGGCATTGAGGAAGCAGGACATGTAGAGAAACAGCTGGAGCTCAACATCCTCGCATGTTCAGACATACACACACAAAGAGGGCAGTTGTCACCCACGGGCCCCGCCAATACTGCTTGCCGGTCCTGTCTCGCCATCTCCCTGATGTAACGCCTCTGTTACGTCCTTCAATGGCGGTACAGAGGTGGGATCACTTCGTCCCTCCACTACACCATGGCAGAATTGAACTATGAAAGGGCTATAGTGAAGATGAGACGGCACAGGGGCGTAGATATCGTGCCTTGAACAGGTGGACTAAATAGGGCTCATAAATTCTAGCTGCCGTCACAGTGAGTGTAATTACATTAGGCAGTTTGAATGAATTCATGTAAGAGAAATACCAACAGTGGAAACTTTTGTCTATCATTGTTTCAGAGAGGAACGAGCACCAGTTAAGATCTAGCACTCAGTACTCATCCTTAGTGAGGCCTGAGAGAAAAAGTTCTCCTTTTTTTATTCTCAGAAATAAAAGAGATCAAACACAGAAACACGGTGAAACAGATTTATTTTGTGTGCAGGCATTAAACATAACATGCATTAACAAAGATATATAAGACTTCCTGTCCACATGGTTGATTTCACAGGGCATTTCTTTTTAGCCTGAGTGCAAGGATTGGGAAAAAAAAATGTACTTGATTCTTTAATGTTGTACTCATTTTAAGAAGTTTCTGGAGTTGAATTTTGTAATGTTTCCCCTGTCACCAAATTTTCTGGAGTTAAAATCTGCACAGACGAACTTCAACCCGCAAGGGAGCTTTATCTTTTAGGGGACAGTAAGGAATTTTCAGCCACATTAGACTATGTTTGAATGGATTCATGTCAGAGAAATACAGTGGCACCTTTTGCCTATCATTATTTCATTTGAAAGGAAAAGAACCAGCACCATTAAAGACCTTGTCCTCTGGACTTTTTCACGTGTGAATTTTGAAAGAGATCATGCAACAAAACACACAGTTAAAAAAAATCATATTCCATTGTTTTATGTTGTTTTGTTTCAGAGTCACAGAACTCAGAGGACACATGAAGACAAAGAAAGATCTGCTCTGACCTGACATGCTCACCGTGTATGCAATGCAGCTGTAAATTCAGGTTATGGACTGATGATGACATCATCCTGCTCTCTGGTGGTGTTTGGCAAAGATGGGCTCCCTTCTTATATACCTGCTCTGCTCAGAGCTTCAACACTGATGCTTGTGTTAACAAATAAACAGTTACAGGATGAATAAATGAGTCAGTATGAGCCCAGGTAAAACAGCTGTGTGTTCATCCTGCTTCATCACTGACATCTGGTGTCTGTTAAACCAACTGCAGCTTGAAAAATTATGTGTTTCCCTTTCATTTGTCATTTTCCTTCAAGGTTCAAGGTTCTGTTTTTTGGTTAAAAAAATAAAACAAGTTAACATTTACAAATTAACTTCTTTAACTTATTCTGTAAATATGTTTTTTTAAATACATTGAATAATATAGATTAGTCTTTTTCTGAATCCTTTGTATATTTCTTAGGCCTTGGATTACTATTCATACACCTGATGATAGATGCAGTCAGGGGTGCCTACATATTTACAGTCTATGCTACATACATGTCCACAAAAGAATATATAAACAAACGTCAAGTTGTCTGTTACTTTTATTGTGTTTTAAACTAAAAATATTTGTTGTATCTCTGAAGGAGGTTACAGGTCATTAAGTCATAACTGAGCTTGTTTAAATCACTTGGACACTCTCAGTCAACGTGGCATGTGTGGACCTGTCCCCTCCACGGGGGGCGCTGTGTCGCACAGCGCAGAGGATTGTGGGTCGGAGGAGGCAGCAGAGAAGCATCATTATCACTACTACGGACTGACGGCGGATTTTTTTTCCTGAGCTACAAGCCGTTTCTCCGCACTGAAGTGCCTTAAAAGTGGAGGGAGCGATGGCACACGGAGACCTGATGAGCCAAGCGGAGGACGTGGCGGACCAGGTGAGCTCCTCAGCCGGCCACAGTCAGGGCTGACACCCCGGCAGACACCTCTCGTCCGGATATTTTCCGCGCCCTCCGAATTCCAGTATTATATATTAAGTTTTATAAAGCTTTGTTCAACGTACTTCTCACTAAACATCAATGTCTGCCATTATATTCGCCATGCACAACATATAACTAAGCTTTGTTGTAGTCCAGATGAACTTAACTTTCAGCAGCATTTAGGTGGAGGCAGACTTTGGGTGTTGCTTCTAAGTCTGTTAAAGTAAAGATATCCTAAACACACAAAATAGCTTTCCTGTGGAGTTACCTGTTTAACGTTTTCTACTAGCAATAAGGTGAACAGGGTTAGTAAGTTTAAATTCTCTCATTGTATATGAAGAGTCTTGTGCGCCAACATCTGTATCATGGAGAAGCAGATTAGGAACACAGCCTAAGGGTGACATCAGATTTGTGAATAGTAAAATAATTCACGGCCGAAAGGAGGACTAAATCCTTATTTTGTACCTCGGATCTTTCGTTATTTGTTAGCTGTGAATTTATGTCTGAAGTGAGATACATCTTAAATTGACAGATTTCTAAACGGAGTCCGGTGTGTATAATGTCACACCAAAAATAACAATAAGTCAGCGATTCCAAATGTTGCTTTCTGTTATAATGATGATTTATATATATTATTATTATTTATATATTTATATACATGACTTGTTAATAAAACGTGTACTGTGACTTTAAAACATAAAGCCCTTCCTAGTGTTGCAACAGGAAGGTTTAGTAACGATGATGCGCTGTTGGAAACTGCGGAAATGAGACGCAATGTGAAACTCTGCTGTTCAATTAATCTGCTGTGACATCGATTACATCCTCGTTAAATTCATCTAGATCTGACGTTATCTTCAAACCAACTACATGTTTATTTTTTGCTGGTTTCATTTGAGGAGCTGCACACAGATGCAGCTTGACGCCGCCGCCTGGCTGCCACATACACAGTCTGATGATGATGACGATGGTGATGATGGTGATGCTGGTTATTCTCCCCAGCTCATTCAAAACTAAGGCAATGCGTGTCTGTGTGCCAAAATATAAATATTCTAAAATTGTGACAAATGCAGTCACAACTACACAGAGCCACAAAGTGATGCTTGTTATGTATAACAAAAAGTCAGAAGTTGTTCAAAGCAAGCATTACCATGAAAGATGATCTCCATGTCAATCACAAAATGTGATAATCAATACACATTTCCATCTGTCTTTTTTCACTGTTAGGTCATTCAATTTAATACAATCATTAAAAAATTTAAAACTCAGTCAGTCAGGACATTTGGTCTTTTTTTTTCATATTCCATGTTTTCACATTTCCAGACCATATATTGTAAATATTAATGGACCTATATTAAGTGACGTCACCCATTGGCTACTAAATGAGGATTTGGGGGACCATCGATGGTGGTCGCCGTGCTGGAAATTGCTGTCTCACCTTAACTTTCAGTCAACCTAAGTAAGAGCAAGCTGGAGCTATAGGGCGGGTTTTAAGCCTCTTGACAAACCGTAACATCACACCCGCCCGTCAATCAGGTCACTTAAGCGCCTTATTGTGAATAACGTTTATCCTTCCCCCCCCCCCCCCCCCCCATACAGTGTGTGCTGATCGAGACATGAGCTAATCAGACCTATTTGTTTTTTTTAAACCAGGCTGTAAACATGTTAATCTCTGCTGTAAAATCTGGCTTTTTGAACTGGTTTGTATGTGACCTCCAGTAGTTCTGCTGCCTCAAGTGGACACTCAGCTAAGTGCACGATTTCACACTTCTGCATCGGCTTAATCAACACCGGAGGATGCCGCTTGTTCCAAAACCTAAACACCATGAATGACTTGAATAGTGTCACTAACTTTCTTTTTAATTTCAAACTGACTCAATAAATCAAATCAAAGTATAATTTGCAAAGTCTTTCACGTAAACTAGATGGTCGCGTGATTTTAAGCTAACAGACCGACACTAGCAGGTCCCAAGTCATGATTTCATGCTTACAGACTGAGGCGAAAATTAACTCGCCCTTACTTGTGCTAAAATGCTACGGCTAAAGCTGACAGCTCCCTGTTCAGACTGAGCAGAACGCGAGCTTATTGTTTAAGGCAGCTTCTCAACTGGTGGGTCGGGTGCCAGAAGTGGGTCGCGAAGCTGTTTCAGTGGGTCGCCATGGTGTGCCTGCATTTCTTTTTGTGTCAAAAGTATATGAAGCGCTTTTTTAAACATGTTTATTTTTGTTTTGTTTCTTTGTTCTGTCACACAATTTGTAGCCCCTGAGGTCCAAACTGCACATTTTGTCATGAAATTAAATCTGATTGGTTGAAAAATATCCAAAATTTCAGTCGCAATTTTTCATGTAGTTGATGGTGAACCACTGGTCTAAGGTTAATGCTGACCTCTCCCAGGTAGTGCCACAAAGCTAAATGTAAGCCAACAGTTCTCAGTTCATGATGTTACACTTTTAGACTGTGGCTAAAGCTAACATATCACAGTTCATGATATAATGCCAAGGCTAAACCAAGGCACGGCGCCCTGGAAAGGTTCCAGGTTTCATGACATTATGCTTACGAATTGATGCGAAAGCTAATTTGTCATAGATTATGTCAAAGTGCTTAGGTTACTTTAACAGGTCAGAGGAAGATGGCTAAAGCCAAATAGTCCCAAGTCATTGTATCACGGTAAAGTGTGAGGCTACAGCAGGTCATGTCAGCTCTAGGATTACAGGCCCTGGGATATTATATCAGGCAAGCAGACTGACACGGGAGCAAACAGACCCCAGGTCATATAATGCTAAGGCTGGAGGAAACAGGTCCCAGGAAAGATATCATGCTAGCAAATCCTGTGTATTGATTGGTTGAATTTCATCACTGCAGAACTTCCAGATAAAACCTAACGTACAGAAATCCCCTTTCTTAAAACTCAAAGCTTGAGGAGGCTCAAACACTCTTGCTAAATTGTCCCTGTTTCATTGTAGTTCCTACGGGTCACCAAACACTACTTACCCCATGTGGCCCGGCTCTGCTTGGTCAGCACCTTCCTGGAGGACGGGGTGCGGATGTGGTTCCAGTGGGGGGAGCAGAGCGAGTACATTGATTCCACCTGGAGCTGTGGAAGCTTCCTCGCCAACTTCTTCGTCCTGCTCAACCTGCTGGTACAACTTGGTAATAAATACATGTACTCGCACACACACAAATGAGTTTTTTTTCTGTACTTGTGAGGACCCTAACTGTCAAAATATATTTTTTTCTGCAGGTGGCTGTCTGTTGGTCCTCAGTAGAAACTTTGTTCAGTATGCCTGCTTCTCTCTGTTTGGGATTATCGCCCTGCAGGTGAACACACACAAACGGTTTATACACTACAATTAAGAACTTCACTCTAATTAAATTGTATAATTATTTATCTTGTATCGTGCACTAGATGTGCCTTGGTTTCAACAGTGAATTTACTAAGGCTTCCTCTCGAATTGCCAGGTTGCAAAAAGAGTCAGATTGTGCAGAAGTCTATGAAAAAATGAAGGATAGATTCATAGCAATGCATATCCACCTGTTGTACAGATTATTTCACTTCTGGTTAAACAAAGAAGTGACGACAAAAATGCCAAAGATCCAGGCTTATAAAAAGTAGTAACCCTGACATGCCAGTAACTACAGTATGTCCTCTTATCATGAACAGTCTATGGTATTTATTATTTTCAAATGTGCTAATGTGGGACAATATTGTCTCTGATAACAAATCTGAAAACCAGATATGACAACCTAGTCAGATAAATAGAACAAAAAAGAGTACATTTATTTCAGCTCTGTCAGCTCTTATACATACACATTTTTCCTGTTACTAGTACTAGTTAGTAGTGTTATGCTGTGATTTATTTCTCCTGTACTGCCTGGGAACACAGAATACCGTATGTGTGCTCTTGAACTTGTATATCTCTCTGCAGACGGTGGCTTACAGCATCCTGTGGGACCCAAAGTTCCTTATGAGGTTAGTCTGTGACTTCTCCTTTGATTGACTTTTGATCATGTCCAGTCTGCACACTTCAGAAGAATATAGATCTCTAGATGTGCTATCTGTTTATTCTTTAAGTTTTATTTTCAGCAGGATCTCATTCTGATGTCTGGAGTTTTAAAATCTCTCCTGAAATGTGACCCATAAGTTCAGTCTCTGTCTTGTCAAAGAAAACATTTATGTTTCTATCCAGATAAAGGCTGATCATCAGCAGCAAATATTTATGCAGGTTTTTTGGAATTTCACGACTCTTTATCTTTAAATTTCACTTTCTAAACTGTGTATTGTACATGAGCTGGATTAATCTGTTGGATACAAAAATATACTGAAAGAAGATCCTTCTTACGCATTTTAAGAGACCTCGTCCTCCTCTTCCTCTCTTCAGGAACCTCGCGTTGAACGGAGGCCTCCTCCTCCTCCTGGCAGAGTGCCGGGGGGAGGCTCGCAGCGTGTTTGCAGGAGTTCCTTCTCTCGGTCAGCAGAGTTCGCCAAAGAATCTCCTGCAGCTTGGAGGTCGTGTTCTCCTCGTCCTCATGTTCATGACGCTGCTGCACTTTGACCTCAGCCTGATCAGTGTGAGTGTGACACATGCAAACACACATAAATGAATATAGACATATACTCATTTCATGGAGTCTGGATAAGGACTGTTATTTTAGCAGGATTGAGCATGAGAAGGATATCATGAAATCTAATAAAAGGCTGTCATCCAGCAGCAGAGTTAAAAAATTCAGAGCATCCTTGAACACACCACTTTTTGTCAGAACTCAGATCCTGAACTGTTCTGTTCCAGTCGTGTGTGAGTCCTCATTCCGTCTTGTGCTGCTCTTGTGTCCAGGTCCTGCAGAACCTGGTGGGCACGGCGCTCATCGTGCTTGTGGCGGTGGGCTTTAAGACGAAGCTGGCGGCTCTGACTCTGTCCATCTGGCTGCTCTGCATCAACTTCACCTTCAACGCTTTCTGGAGCATTGCTTCAGAAAAACCCATGCACGATTTCCTCAAATACGACTTCTTCCAGACCACGTCGGTGATCGGAGGCTTGCTTCTGGTGGTGGCAATGGGACCTGGGGGGGTCAGCATGGATGAGAAGAAGAAGGAGTGGTGAGGAAGATCTGTTGGGGGGTGGGGTGTTGAAGCTGATTCTCAATGGACAAAAAAGAACTGATGCTTAAAAAGGAGAGGAAGAGGGAAAAGAAAAGATGGATAATATATTTAATTTGACAGAAAGAAATACTTAAACTTTCAAATCAAACAAAAGTATGTTTAGAAATATAGCTTTAAAAATAATGAAGAATTATTAGGTTTAAATCCACTAATAGAGCGTCCTTATACAGGACTCAAAGACACTGGGTTCTGTTGCTTTTAATTGGAACGTGGATATTTGAACTGTTACGACTAGATCTTCCACAAAATTGTTGTCAAAACATTATCAGAAAAGAGAATAAGTAGATCACAGAGAAGGCAGAGTCTTCGCCTTTAAGATCAGTGACTTTGTGGTTTGTTATGTGAAGTGAGTCTCCTGTGTCTCAAGTGTGAGGATGTACAGCAGACAAAGTGAAGCATATATTTTCAGTGAGTTGGTGAGTTACAGCAGTTTGTAGAAAGTGTCCAGAGAAACTCAGGTTCCAGTTCAGCGTTTGTGATAAGGGTCTTGTGTTGTGTTCACTACACTGAGTGCATAAAAACACGTTTTGTGTGGGGGATAAGCAGACACTGTTTTATTTTTTTTATAGCAAGAACAAACCCAAACAGGACGAGGTACTTCACTCAAGATAGTTGCCTGGAAAATATTTTATCGATTTAGAAATTTTCTTTCACCAAAATAGTCTGTTAGATTCTACAGTTGGAATAGCAGCAGAAAACGCTGCAGCCTTTTTTTAGATGAGTCTACTGTGCTGTTATCATTTACATGGATCTACCAGATTTTATTGCTGCTGATTGTTGTAATGGATAAAGTCCTCAACAGACTGTGATCAGAACTGTTTCTGTAGTGACTGTCACTCACTGAAGACCATAAAATGCTGTAATTGACCCAACTCGACCACTCTTTACTAGTTTGTTAGTAAGCTGTAGCAGCTACAAGCCAGGTAGAGACAACATATCAGCCGTAAATAACCAGGGCCCAGAAGTTCATAGTACTTTTCAAGGGGCTCCAATCTGGAAATGCTGCAGTTTTAAGTATCACTCTAGGTTTTATTCATCGGACTGGCCTGTTTTTGTGCTACGAATCCAAGCTCATCTAGAAATTACACATACCTCTCTCTATTTATCTCAATTCTTCCTTCCTTCTTCTTCTCGGGCCTCATAGCCACCACCAGAGACTCTGAGAGTCACATGATGTGTGTGTGTTGTATAAATGCTGCTGTCCTCATATTTGTACTGCCAGGTGAGATTTAACACATAGAATACCTGTTTCTGTTTGTTTTTTAATCAGCTGCCTTCCTCACCTCTGATGTTTCAGATGGAAAATCATTTTTTTTTTTACATTCTGTAATGCCTGGAACTTCAAGCAGATGGAGCTGTTCAGCTACAGCACACACTGCGACACATTTATACTGTTTTACTTTCATAAAGATCTTTGTCTCTCAGTGTGAAACACACAAAAGAGGCACACACTCCGCTGGGCTATGTGTGCGTGTTTGTGTGTGTGTGTTTGTGTGTGTGTGTGTGTGTGTGTGTGTGTGTGTGTGTGTGTGTGTGTGTGTGTGTGTGTGTGTGTGTGTGTGTGTGTGTGTGTGTGTGTGTGTGTGTGTGTGTGTGTGTGTGTGTGTGTGTGTGTGTGTGTGTGTGTGTGTGTGTGTGTGTGTGTGTGTGTGTGTGTGTGTGTGTGTGTGTGTGTGTGTGTGTGTGTGTGTGTGTGTGTGTGTGTGTGTGTGTGTGTGTGTGTGTGTGTGTGTGTGTGTGTGTGTGTGTGTGTGTGTGTGTTTGTGACTCTTTTGTCTCTGAGTATCGATAAAGTTGTGAGAAAGTGAAATAATTTTCTATCATGTGTTTTTATAGAAGATGTTGAATAAATCAGTCCAGCATTGTGATACTTTTTTTGTATCTGTTTTTGTTCACTGTCAATACGGAAGTGTTTATATTAAGGCTACAGTCCATTTTGAAATACATGTTTTCTTATATATGTGTGTGTGTGTGTGCGTGTAAGCAAGAAATAATCACTACTCATTAGATTGTAATGGAACTTTTAGGTCAGTGAACAATCTGAATCCCCCCCCCCCCCCTTTGACGCTCAAACATAAAAAAACATTTTCCTCAGGACAGTCATCATTATTAGACTCTGGACAAATATGACTATAATGGGATTGTTAAAGTGTTTATATTAATGGTGCCATATAGGGAAGGAGCTATTACTCTTAAGGGATGGCCGGATACAAAACAGGTACCGGTTATGTCTTCAGAAGAAACCATCACAGTGAACTACAGTATGCAAAACAAAAATGTTTCATACAAGAGAAGATGCTTATCAGCCACATTTTAATCTTTTGTTTTCTTCCTCTTTAGTTGTTTTTGTTGACCAGTACACTTGCTCTGAGAAATACAAGTGTCTTCATTACACATCACAGGCACAGGGAAACGAGATCAGAACATGTGGCAGAGACAGACTTCAGCTTGTCTAAAAGTGCCAAAGAAGAAGAAATCATGTAGCTTCGGTAAGTGTTAGCCTCGACCCTCAGAAAGATTACAGCTGGTGCTATTCTGCAGGACACTCATACACGTACAGAGACTACAATAACACCCACGCAGTGACCCATGCGTCTGTCCAGGTCCTCTAATAACCTGCAGACTGCAGCCAAGGGCAGCACCTGAACACCACACGCACACACACACACACACGCTCAGACACAAACTATAAAAACATACAAAGTCCAATTATGACTTATTGATTTCTCCAAAAGCATCAGCTGTAACTGTCAGACTGCATAGTTCAGTGCGTACATGTGAAGGTCTTGCTTCTGTATGACCGCTGTCTCTTCCTCCTCCTCCTTCAATGCTGCTCCATACTAGATGATATATAAACTGATTTACATTAATCCAAACAAAATTGCCATTGTTTACTAATTTACCGTCATAAGAGCAGAAGATGTGGCAGAGATCACACAGTGCTCAATCCAGCGATGTGCATTCACACATGGAGACAAACAAGGAAGATGTGGAGTATGAAGAAGAGGACTGTCTGACTATCTGGAGCTGCATTATTACTCTAACTATACTGTCCTCAACAAAATGAAAAACAAATATATACCAATTTACCATGACATTTGGAACATCTCAAATATCATACATGGAGCTAGAAAAGTGAAATTCTGCCAAGTCCAAGCAGCATGCATCAAATTTAATAAGCCATCAGATTATCAAAAGTAACACGTCAATAAAATGTAAAACCCATGCGATTAATGATAACCATAGAAATAAATCAGTGAACCAAACAAAATGAACGGCAAATAAGTTATTAAGGTGAATGTTCTTCAGGTTCCTCACTTGATGGCGCTAATGTTGTGTCTGTTCATCAGAATGACAAAATCCCACTGACTGAGCTGAGTCTGAGATCTGCACCAGACACTGAGTTTGAAGGACACCAGGAAACATAAAAACATGTTGCTATTTATAAAATATTTCCCTGAAAGAACACAACATTTGCATGTGTATATTAGTATTTCACATTATTACCTAATAATAAGAGGAAATGTATTATGATCCAAACATTTCTGTTTGGACGAAAAAGATTTCAACTAGTAGTATTTAATACTAGAAGTATTAAAGTACAAAACTCTATAAATTGAATCTGTTATTCTTTCATTAAAATCAAAATATTTTAGATTATTGAAGCATTTCATCTTAAAACGTTCTGTAAATAAACTATTATTATTATTATTATTATTATTATAATTATTGTAACCAAATTACCAAATGTGGGATTTAAAATGTTAACATTAGCTAGTATGCTAGATGGTGATGGATAAATAACTTTTGTGTGTGTGTGTGTGTGTGTGTGTGTGTGTGTGTGTGTGTGTGTGTGTGTGTGAGTATTGAGTTGTTTTTTGTTTCATTCGGGATGGGAAACACACATAATGACATCTTCTATGAGAGAAATCTCAGTGCATTTATAATTTCTTCTGTTTTGATTAATTGACAGAAAGATGCAGAGATGATTAATTTAAAAACATCTTCAACTTAAAGTGAAAACATCTCTAACCCCATTCAAAATTAAAGACAAACAAAGAGTAAGGCTGTGCAGGTTCAGGGACACACCTGTGTGTGTGTGTGTGTGTGTGTGTGTGTGTGTGTGTGTGTGAGTGCGTGTGTGAGTGTTTTATAAGCACTATCAGAGGTGAAATGTTAAAAGCATCAGAGTTTTCAGGATTTATCGTGAGCTCTTTGCTCTGTGTTTGAATAGATACTTTGATTTCCAAGAAGACTTTGTGATTTTTTACAACTATAAAAAAAAGTCTGTCAGTAAATGCTGTTAAGAGATGAGCGTGTGATATTACTATGCTTGATGCTGCATTGACAAGGTTTCAAGCAGAGAGAGAACATGCTGAACAGCACGAGGAGAGCAACAAACAGTTTGCCAGGATGGTGGGAAACAAAAACAAAGAGCCTTTGTGTGATAATATATATGTTATGATGACGTGTCAAGTATTTGATTAAACTCCATCTAAGATTTTTATGTCTAGATAATATTTCATGTAATTATATAAGGGATTGTAACCAAAAGTAGCAGATCATTTTAATGCAACGACAAAGTAAGGGTACTCCAAGTGTGGTTTTACACTTTTCCAGCATATCTCTCCTTTTGCATTGGCCCGAGTAATCTGGAGTGTTTTCTAATCAGACATTCTTAAACACATTGCAAAAATGTACATTATAAAACTCTTAAGTGTAGACATTTAGCACACTGTTATATGATGTAAAATACACAACCTGATGACCCTTTTTTCATTTTCTACAATCAGTTTCTTTATATGTGTAGTTGTATAATCAGTAGGCCTATCTGCTGAAGTAGGAGTTCAGACTGTCATGTTTTTGTAGAGAGATAATCAAGATTCTCCATTAAGAGTCTAAACTCTCTCTGATGCTTTTATTGATCTGTGATTGATTCATCATTCTGCTGCTCCGATGAAATCACGCACTCCGTGCCTCCACTCATCCAGTGAAATTATATTGAAGGAATGGTCGAGACTGGAGACCAAATGAGGCACAATTTGAGCCGCGAGTCATGTAACCTCCATGTTTCTTGTAAAAGAGTCACATTTTCTAAGTGTTAAAAATGTAATCTTGAAAAACAAAAATGCAAATGTGTTCATGTAGTGGTGACACTTACTTCATCTTAAACATACTTACATTATTTTACAGAAGTAGGGTTTACTTGTATCATGTTGTATTGTCTGTTATTTATACTTTTATTACAGTAAATAATCTGAATACTTCCTGCTGGTTTTCTGTAGACCTGAATCAGTTTTCTAAAAGGGCAAAGAGAATCTTAGTCTGTCGTTTATTTCATTCACTCCCTTTATCCCTCTCTCCTCCTCCTTGTTGACTCCTCTTGACCTCCTCCTCCTCCTCTCTTAGAGAGAGAAAAAGGAGGAATGTGGAGAGGGTGAAGGACAGGAAAAAGCTGAATGTGAGTGACAACGACATGAACAGGTCACACTCCATCAATGTGTGCTAACATAAAAAGAGAGATGACATAAGAGGATAAAGAAGCAGGGGAGAGGGGCTGCTGGAACAAAAGAAAACAATCATTAACAAGTCACTTGCTTCTTTGTTCATCATGCTCATTAAGATAAGGGACATGTACTCTAAAAGTAATTACATTTGGTGATGGTCATGTCATTGATCTGTAAGTATCCTAGATATAACTTATACATAAGATAATATTTCCATGGTGGCCAGGTTGCTGTGAAATCACGCGCAGTGTGGAGAGCTCAAATGTTATCGTAAATCGTGATGATGTATGGTTATCATGTCTTTCTGTTATTTTCCAGGCTCAAGTCATGTAAACATCTCAATACTCAGCAACTGTTTGATGGTCAACAACAAACCAACATTTTCCAGTGACTTTAAACATTAATGGACGAAGCATGAGTGACGTCAGCCATCTGTTACTGGAGGGGGCTTTGGAAGCCCGGTCGGTGGCGGTCGCCATGCTGGAAATGCTGTCTCAACCTATCTTTAAGTCATTCTAACTTTCAGTCGTTATAACGACAGGCTAAGAGCTGGACCTGAGGAAGGTCTTAAGCCTCTTACCCCTGTACAGTGTGTGCTGACAGAGAATAACTAATCAGACCAGAATCTTTTTTTGTACCAGACTGTAAACATGTGAATCATGCTGTCAAAACCAAACATTTTAATATGCGATGTGTGTGTGACTTCCAGGTCTATTTTAAGTCTCAACTTGAGGAACTGCATTTATTAATTTCATTTCAACATTTTCAAAATATAACAGGAAATGACATAAGAAACAAAAAACATGACCTAGAGGCATAAGTATCTAATTGTAATTTGTAATTGTAATTTAATGAATTTATTAAGCCCAGTTGCTGAAGGGGCTGCATTCATTATTTTTGAATGATTTTGAATATCTGCTAGTCCACCAACGTTTACATTTGAGCAGAGTTGGGAAATGTTCGACAAACAATTGCAATTTTTTTTTTTTAGCATTGATCAGGCTATCTGCTGCTTGACTATCACAAAGCTGCATTTAAAATAACAAGTAATGATAGGAACCTATTGGAAATCAGCTCTGTCCTTTTTCTGATAGAAAAATTTAGCTAATATTTTTTGTCTTCTTTTCACGTCCTGGAAATGTTTTCTCTTTCTGTTGCTTTTTAATTCATCTTTTATTTTGAAATAATTTAATTTAACAAAATAATATGTTATGTCAATGTCAAGAAACAATCTGGCCCTTAAGGTTACCTGCTATAAAGGGCTAATATATAGGTATATATTTGAACAGTGATGATTTTCCTGCCACAGCTGCAGGTGGATCTTTTCTTATATTCAAAATGAAACAGGGGGGAGAAGGTTAAAGTCTTAATGCAGGGTAGTGATAGGGGTCAAGGGTCATGGGAAAGTGGTGGGGCGACCCTGCTAGTGTTCAGGTGAGTTACCTGACCAGGCACAGGTGGGAGGGGTCAGGACCGAGGTCACAAACTGAAACCCAGGTATTATCACACACACACACACACACACACACACACACACACACACACACACACACACACACACACACACCTGTAAGTTATCTGAGTGTGTATCAGATAAGCAGAGTTCTTTATCCATCACCATGTAGCGTAGCAGCTAATGTTAGCTAATGAGCCTGAACTCTCTCTGACTTACTTTCTAGTTTCTAAAATCATCCCACAACAGAGAGTTATTAAACCACTGACACTTTTAAATGGATGTATTTATATGGCTTCTTTGAATTATGTTTCCATATCAGACTGTAGGTTGGGGCTGGAGCTAAAAAAAATATTAATAAAACTGTCAAACACATCACAAGAAAATCTCAGCAAATAGTTCATATAAGGGAAATACGTAGTTATAGACACATCTAGATTAACTTATAATGGTAATCGATTCTTAATTTGTGCAGTCACTCAGTCTGCGCTTGTTTTTGCCATTTGTTCTTTTTGCACTCGTCGCTGCAACTGTGGTGATTTTAGTCCAGATTATGAGTTTACCTTCTTCACATTTTTCTAATACGGCTCAGAGTTTGTAAATGTGTTGATCTGCTGACAGCAGAGTTGTTCATGTAAATGATTAATAATATGCTGTAAATATTGCCCCTTTATGTCAATGCGCACAACCTAATAAGGTTAGTGTTAGTGTAGCCTGACAACCGAAAGATTCCCTTGGGAATGAACTCACTTTGTAGCACAAGCCTCTGGAGGCTAACGTTAAGCTGAGTTTCATCTTACTCTCAGCATTTATCTTGCATCTTTCAGAGCAGAACCTTCACTTTTTTTTTACCAGAACTTTTTTATTTTACTGAACAGAGAGCTCTCTCGCTCTCTCTCTCTCTCTCTCTCTCTCTCTGTCTGTCACAGTGTCTCTCGCCCCTGTTGCTCTCTCTTTATAAATGTTTGACTCTAGTTTTCTTCCAGAAGAACAGCTCCCCGTGTCCTCTCTGAGGCTTGCATTGTTTCACTGAGGAGATTTAATATCGACCACCACTGACCCTGGACCAGCCAGCTCCGCCCACCTATAGAGGTAACCGTGGCCATGTTTAAGGTTTTGACCTCTGTCAACAGCTGACTGTATGTCTGTCTGTCTGTCTGTCTGTCTTATACAAGCATGCAACTTTTTTTATTCAGCGGATTAGATGCCATTTCTTGCATTCTGATGCATTTGAACATGTTTTATCTGGCATGAGACACATTTTGTAATTGTATGCAGATGACAGTGGTTGGTCCCCATCAGATACATTTTTGATTACATTTATGTAATAGTACATAAATGTATTCAATGATTAATTCAGATTATATCTTAATGGTTGCATGAAATATCAATTTCTATTGAGATTATCAACTGTAGACAAAGCAATTTTGGGGGGTTTTTTGTGTTGAAATTAGTTCTGTGCATCATCTTTTAGATTTTTGGACCCTTGAGGAGCCCATGAAATTGGAAAGAGAAGAAGTCTCAACGATAACGAATCATGCACATTTCTGAAACCTGTGCAGTAAATAAGAAAAAGTGTTCTTGCTGTGATATATGAGTGAAATGACCTGTCTTTTAAAGAATGATCTGAGCCTGTGTTAATGATGTTACTGTAGGAAAAGCTCTGCAGAATTAATGTTTTTCTGGTGTGAATGGATACGTGCTGTCTCGTGAATCACTCAACACAGAGCTGGAAGTAAAAGCGCGACTGCATTTCTCCACCTGCTGCTGAAGCTCCAACACAAGGCCAGGGGGAGCTTAGAATCTCAATGATGCTTTTAATTTGCTTTATCTGCATTTACATACTTGTCAGGTACAACACAGCATGCGTGTGTGTGTGTGTTTGTTTGTACCTAAATGAAGAGCTCAATCAGGAGAGAAAGTCATTATGAGTGACTGACAATAACATACAAGGCCACAAGAGCTGGCCTTGTGAGGCACGATGGTCCTTTTAGTTTACACACACACACACACACACACACACACACACACACACACACACATTGGGGTAGGCCTGTCCTTCAGAGTCACTTTGCTTCATGAAAGAGAACCAACTGTCAGCCTCTAATGCTAATAGCAAACCTCTATTCAACATCATACAGTGACGTAGCTCTACCACTCTCTCTCTCTCTCTCTTTCTCTCTGACTATCCCTTCGCCCAGCCCCCCCCCCCCCCCCCCCCCCCCCCCCCCCCCCCCCCACTCTCTAATTGCAGTTGTTGAACTTTTTTTACGCACTATAAGCTTCCTGTATCATCCAAGTCTATCTGTACATATTAAACTAAAATGATCTTTTAACGTAACTTGTTTGTGGCAGAGTTTACTATTTATCTATTTGTCACGAGAACAGAACCATAGTTCATTTTCTTGACATCTTTTCAGTCAGGAATCCTGTGAAAGTTTGGACCAAAAACTAAGCACATTTCATAAGCAAACACAATAATGAACACAAATACTATATAAATATTCGAGAACGCACAGAAGTTGAATGCCGAATAACTTGTGTGAGATGCTGTGTTAATGCTGTTTTTTCCTGAAAGAATATGAGAGTTGAGAATCTCCTGAGGGTCTAAGGTTACCTCTCAAAGGTTCAATCCAACCTCCACTCAAACAACAAACATTTTCAAAGTTTACATGTTGCCTTAAATCAGATACATTTCAAACCATCATGATGTTTTGATGTTAATACTTACACACAGCCAAATCATTTTAGTTCAGGATCTTTCTTCTCAATCCAGACTTCCATCATTTCTTTATATCTTCTCCCCGCTCCCTCTTATTTTACTCCATCATTCCTCCCCCCTCACTTTGTTACTTTCTTTTCTCCTTTTTCCCCTTCCTATGCTGCCTATTCCTTTGCTTCTTTCTTTTTAACCTTCCTCCCTCCTTTGTCACTATTTTTTTCATTTTCCTTAATTTCCTTTCTTCCTTTCCTCCCTCCCAATACTGCACTTGTTCTTTCTCCTTTGCATCCTTCTTTCTTTCTTTCTTTCTTTCTTTCTTTAATTTTTCATTGTACACTCATTTGCTGAGCAGTTCTGTTTCCTTTTCCCCCATTTTTTCACTATACCTACTTCCTTTTTCTTTTCTTATCTTTCCTTTACTCTGTCCTTCCTGTCTCATTCCTTCCTTCCCTTATTTAATGTTCTTATATTCTATAGCTTCCATATTTTTGTCCTCCTTTCTTACCTCCTGCCCATTTCTTTAAATAAACCAGTACTCTGATCTCCCTCTCTCTCTCTTCACCGAAAGCTTTTATTCTGATACCTGTCTGTAAAAAGGTGTGTGTGTGTGTATGTGTGTGTGTGTGTGTGTGTGTGGGGGGGGGCTGTGTGTGTAATTAGCCTGTAGTTTCTACCCACTGCGTGTCTAACTGCTACATAATGTCAGTGTGTCAGTCAGAGAGATTCAGTGAGGCAGAGAGCAGGAAAAAGAGGAAGAGAAGACTTACAGGAGGAGAGAGAAGAGGAGATGGAGAGAAAGAGAGGCAGAGAGGAGGAGAGGAGGAAAAAAAGGAAGCGAAGACTTAAAGGAGGAGAGAGAAGAGGATAACTGACAGTTGGATGGATGTTGACTTCTGACAGACACATAATAGAGACGATAAAGTCTTCTGTCTCGGAGTGTTTAATGACAGCAGGTTGACGGCTTGGTGTCACCCATGATTTCCTCACCCATTATCCTGTCTGAGTTTCTTTACATAGATTACACACACACACACACACACACACACACAAACACACACACACACACTTACACACTCTTTTCATTTGCTCTATCAACATAGGGCTTTCATTTTAAAGGCAACAATGATGCATTTTATCTATGAAGCTTTTCTTCAAACACCTAGAAAACCTGCAGTACACTTTAGAGCGACTGTGAGGTTCGTACGCGTTTTGTCGACCTCTGTTAGGAATTAGTAGTGTTTTTTGACACTCAATCTCAGACTGATCTGCATGCCTGACCTTCATATAAATAATTTTAAAACTAGGCCCTGCTTGTGTTTGTTTTTCCCTGCAGCAGGTTTCACGCACTGATCAACCTCAGAGCCCATCATCTATCATCTTATGATGGTAGAAAGTCTGAGAGTGGCATCAGCTTTCAATGGCTTTGGGTGAAATCAGCATTTATTTAGGCCAGTTTGAGAGGACATCTGAGATTAGGACTTTCTATTGGCGTGACTGCAAGTTGAGGTGTGAGAATTTAGTTGGAGTCGAGAGACAATGTCAAAAACTAGAAAGTAAGCTATTGATATATGTAGATGTTGGTTTTTAGAGAAATTATTAAAAACAAAAACACAGAATCATTTTCAAGATTACATTATGGTTTCATTATGGTTTATGTGTAATCTCAGACATAAAAAAGGATGAGAGTGGGACAAGAACTAAACCAAGACAAAATGGGCTATTGTTAATATCGAGTGTGCTTTCTTAATCTATATTGCATTTCTTTTAGCTGTTCATTATTTAATTAGATGTGACATATGGCTACAGTAACATGCAATACAAAATCATGAATTCTTATTTCTGACATGCGACTCCCTTAACTCCTATATAATCAAGTTAATCTGTCAAAGAAAATTGTAAAGTTTTGCGAACATTTCCCTTTGGTTTACAAAAAAAAACCCTTTTTCATCATTATTTTTCTTATTTAACAACAAATTCAGTGCACTTTGCATCACTGCAAACTATGACATGTGTGTTGGTGAGTGGCTGGCAGTCAGGATGTTGCATTTTTGTGCTCATATATATTTTCTTCTCAAATGTGAAAATGGCGCTAAGCAACACAAATTCATTTTGATAAATGTTTACAGTGTAATAGCTATAATTGGTTTGATGCCATTTTTGGGGGGCTGGTTAGAAAAATTGGGTAGGAGCCAACCTCGCTACCTCATCAGACTGGCTTCAGTAAAGCTCCTGTGGTCACAGTCACAGCTCTCTTTAGGTGTTTTCAGCTGCCTTTACCAGCTCTGAACACATCCTGTGTGTGAATTTGTCCACTAACACATCAACATTTACAAAATTTAGTATACAAATATGAGCAGTAACTCTGCACAACGGATGAAACAGAAATGTACCTGTAACATCTGACCCTGGAAAGAGCAAGAAGCTGCATGAGATGTCAGACTTCTTGTAGTGAACCTCCATATCGGAGCGACGCTGAGCAGTAATTTCAAGCGTGCTAAGCTCACCGTTAAGTGGCAGCAGGTTGATTTCCTTTTTTTCTACGCTGTATGAAAAATGTGTAATTCACTGGTTCTGAGTGTTTCCTCTAAAACGAGAGCTGTCACGTTATAACCTGCTGTTAAAATGAAACACAAAGAATTCATTCTCATCCAGAGAGAAAGCAGCTACAAAATGATCCCCCTTCAGGTTGACAAGTACCCCTGTGGTTCTCACACAGACTAACATACACACACTTACATACTAAGATGCACACACACACACACACACACACACGCGTGCGCGCGCGCACACACACACCCACACACACACACACACAAAGGTAACCTCCTCTCTCAGTCTCAATGCAGCATTAAAAGGCAGCTGTCATTAAGGCCCACTGCAGTTTGTAACAGTGTGTGTGTGTGTGTGTGTGTGTGTGTGTGTGTGTGCTGCTATTAGGCGCCCACCGCGGTGCGTCTCAGTCCACTCTGGCCCACGGCATGCTGGGAAAATCTTCAGCTTCCCTGCCGGTCTGAGCCCAGAGCCAGAGAGCTAAATGACAGGGTTGACTCCTTCTGAATGCCCCGCACCGAGAAGACAGCGCTCCCTCCGCCACCACTGCTACCCTGCAATTAACACACTGCAGAGAGGAGAGGGGAGGGAAGGAGAGGAGAGGAGAGGAGAGGAGAAGAGAGGAACCTATGTACCTTGGTGTATACCTAACATGTGTACACTTAAAAATAAAATAAAAACGTAAAAAATAAAAATATCTAATAGTATTTATGCTCAAAATGCCCATCCGTTTTGGATTATCTTCCATTTGATGAAACGCTGTACTAGCTGCCTGACTGACCATTATATAAATGCATAATACATGCTATGACTGAAAAACCCTAATAAAAAATGTCCATGTCTTCTGGATATTATCCAGTGTCTACCCTGGCTTACTCTATACAGAGCCTATACCTAACCAGCAAGTTGCATTTATTCTAAATGTTCCTGCCATGTACCTAAAGTGTTCTCTACACATACATGATATTTCCAAGACATGTTCTCAACAATTTCAAGTGAACCCCTTGTATCAAGGCTAAGCAATGTGTACCTTCAATGTACTTATGCAACATTTTCCCTTTGAGAACCTGTATGGGGTTGCACCAGCTATGGGAAAGTTCAGACGTAGCCTATGGACTAAGTTGTTACTTACGACAGAGTTTACACCATTTTAGGTGTTGCATCAGCTGAGAACGTTTCAAAGTAGACACAAGTTATAACTTCAACCTTATACCTAGCTCCTGGTATGTGTAAAGTCCTCAGTTGGCATGGTGTATCATTATCAGAGGTGGGATAACTTGGAGGATGAGGAGAAACAGAGTGTTTTACGGGCTGTTAAGCATTCTCCGTAACAGTCCCTCATCAATGAATTGTGACTTTGATTTGTAATTCTGCTGTCATTTTCCATGAGTAAAGATAATTCCACCCGTCAGCAGAGAATCATTAAATTACCTTGTTTCTTAGTTGAAGATTTTACCACTCAATGCCACTGTTGTTATTTGACACCAGCTGTAGATTAATGTAGCAGCTGTTGTTATCACTTAATGATGATGCTTTGTCATAGTTTAAATGCATTTTTGTTACTGTTTGTGTATTTTATTATGTTTTTAGACAATCCGGCTCGAGATGCATCACTGCAATGAACACTGCATTGAAAAACATCCTTTTCACTGATTAGCCACAGGAAATGCAAACATCATATCTGCAAGAATATTTTGGTTAGTTTGACCTGGAAACCTGGATACAAACAATGTCTCAATTCTTGTCCTATTAGACCTAAGTGCAGCGTTCGACACTATTGACAGTGATATCCTGATTAATCGACTGGAAAGGTTAGTTGGTCTTTCTGATTGTATATTAAATTGGTTCAGAACATACACCAAAGGGAGAAAGTATTATGTCAGGTTTGGAGGGAGAGCATGTGTCAGAGAAAAATTTCACCTTCTATGGAGTTCCACAGGGAAGCTGCCTAGGTCCATTATTATTCTCGCTCTATATGCTGCCACTTGGGGATATTGTTAGGGAACACAATGTATGCTTCCATAGCTATGCGGATGACACGCAACTGTATATGTCAGGCGAACCAAATGACGGCCATTGACTCCATAACTGCCTGCCTGCAAGCAATAAATAAATGGATGTGCAGTAATTTTTTTAAATTAAATGAGGACAAAACTGAAATCCTACTAGTTGGCCCTGTAGTGAAAAGATAAATGCTACAAAATAATATGGGGAAGCTCACTCCTTGGATTAAACCTCAAGTTACAAGTCTTGGTGTTATTATAGACTCAGATCTAAGATTTAACTCCCACATCAGCAAGGTTACAAAAACATCTTTCTTCCGCCTTAGAAACATAGCTAAGGTACGTCCATTTATAGATCAAAAGGATGCTGAAAAGCTGGTCCGTGCCTTTATTTCAAGCAGACTTAATTACTGTAATGCACTCCTTACTGGCCTCCCCAAAAGAACCACAGATAAACTTCAGCTCATTCAAAACTCTGCTGCTAGGATATTAACTAGAACCAAAAGGAGAGAGCACATTAGTCCAGTGTTAGCCACTCTGCACTGGCTTCCTGTAATTTTCAGAATAGATTTAAAGGTCCTCCTCCTTGTATACAAAGCCCTAAATGGAACAGGACCGAGCTACATGACCAACTCCCTTGTCCACTATGTGCCCTCAAGGACACTCCGATCATCCTCTACTGGCCTATTGAAGGTTCCCAGCAGCAGCCAAAAGAAAATCGGAGATGCAGCTTTTGCTAATTACGCACCAAAGATATGGAACACATTACCATTAGATATCAGGGAGGCTAGCTCACTAAATATTTTTAAAAGTAAGCTTAAAACATACTTCTTCACCTCAGCATTTTGAACAGGCATCTATAGGGTTATGTTTCACTGCTATTTTATACTATTTTATGCCTTTTTAATGCACATTTCAAATATTTAATGCCATTTTTTTATTAATTTCATTTTGTGTTATTTTGTTATGTGATGCTCTTTTTATGTCTTGTTCTGCTGTAAAGCACTTTGAGCTGCAATACTTGTATGAAAGGTGCTATACAAATAAAGTTTATTATTATTACCTGTGTTTACCCAACGTGTAACAAATGTGAAACCCAAGCTGTTCCCAACATGTACATGTACCTGGTCTGCACTTGTTTTCTTTTTTATTTTTTTTGGGTGTGTATACCTGGCATGTGAGTCATCAGCAAAACCTGTCCTTTCAGCTTTGATAGAAAATTCTAAAATGATCCAATCAAACATTAGCACTTGTCCACCAGTTAACTGCTAATTGACCTGAGAGCCTGAAAGAGCGAATACATCCACCCCCATTACACTACCGGTGTGTGTGCGCGCGTGTGTGTGTGTGTGTGCGCGTGCGTGCGTGTGTGTGTGTCTGTGTGTGTGTGTCTGTGTGTGTGTGTGTGTCTGTGTGTGTGTGTGTGTCTGTGTGTGTGTGTGTGTCTGTGTGTGTGTGTGTGTGTGCGCGCGCGCGCGCGCGTGCATGTTAGTGAATATGTGTGTGCCTCAGTAGGGGTTGCTAATGGAGCAGGTAGGCTGTGAATTCATTACTGTGTCATTTCTAAAGAGGTCGATTAAATGGCCGAGCCCCACAGGGTGAAATTACTGCTCTGTGACTGTCTGTCTGTCTGTATTCAGTATCTTCAGCAGTAGCATGAGCTAAACCTATTTTTACAGAAGCTTTCATCATAAAGTTTTTTCTGAGTACTTCTTGTAACAAAAACTACAAAGATGTAGAAATCGGATATAGGAGGATAAAAAACCTGAAATGCATTTAGAGATGTTAATTGACAAGTATGGAAAATGGTGGTTTTAACAACATTGGTGACTGAATGTGTAACTTTAGCCATATGCTCTGTGCAGTACAAGACTCACACCTCCACAGAATCTATGTGAGCAGCATTCTGTCTTCGATGTGGTTTTGCGCCATCTGACGGTGCCCGCCCTACCCCACTGGGTCTGTTTCTAAAGCGTGAATAGCCACGCAGCCAAATGCAGCTCAACATGCGGGTTCACAAGATGACAGGAGAACTGCAAGATCAATAAAGAGAACAATGTGCAAACAACATGTTCCTTTCTTCGATTGACCGAAAAGTCTGTGCATTCCCTTTTCTGACTTCCTGTCCATGTAGAGCTGCTCTGTTCAGCTTGACAGGGGCTTAAGGTTCTGTTGGAAATAGACTTGACGCTTATTCGAAGCGGAGCAGAACCAAGTTGCGCTGTTGGCAAGTGCCAGAGACGGAACGCGGAGCATGCAGTGGAAACAAGAGCCTAGAGAGGGCGGGATTGGCTCCAGGGTGCGAGGCGTTGACGGAACGGGGTACACACGGATCCTGTGGAATCGGCCAGTTACCCTCTGTATGTAAGCTCTGTACGTGTATTGTATATATTACAGGAGACTGAGCTGCAGTACTCAAAGGCTAACTTATTGTCACACACAGTGTGAATATATCTATCTCTGCTTCTGTGTATCATTACTCTCTGCTGGAGGTGAAATCTTGATCAGAACAGCAACAACACTGAGATGGGCTTAACAGGAAGCCAATTGTATTGAAGCGTCGTTTAACAGTGTCATAATGACAAGTGTAAAAAAAATCAATATAAGCACCTTACATTCTGTCTAATCCTAAAATGATTCTTCAATATAAACACAACATATATATGTATATATATAACATATTAATATCTCCTGTCAACTCAGTCTTTCAGCATAAAGGTGCACTATGTAGATTTGGTAGTGAAATTTGAAAGTTGGAGAAAATAAACAATTCTTTGCTATATTTTCTGAACTAAATACACAAACTTTGTTCACAGGACAAAATGGGTCCCTGGAACAGTGTTTGGAAGTAAAAAGCTACCAGGATATTTATGGTTTTCACTGTTGTATAACTGTACATTTCTCCTTCACATTTATCTACTAAAACTCCATAGTGCACCTTTAATGAAGGGTAATAGGGTTGTAGTCAGCAAAAAAAAAAGAAAAATCAATATACAAACACAAAAGCACAAAATGTAACAAATGAAAGGGGATATATAATGAAAAATCCACTTTGACAAGTGGTTTTGAACTTATACATTTGAGTAACCTGAGTGTCTACTGACCCACAAAATGTGAAATAAACCCATACAGTATTTTTTTGTAGTCTGCATAAGTCTTACAACACAGAGAAAAGTGCTCCGTTTCAAATTTGCTCAACTTGCGATGTCACAGAGGGATTCTGGGGAAAATAATCCCTTGATATCTCCTCCTATAGACTCCACCCACAGCCTAGAGCAAAACTTTTGCGCAGGTCTGCCATTTTTTATTCTCCCTACAGAGGAGTGATGTCTAATGGGAAAACTCCCATTAGGCTCATTGCATTTAAAGAGACAAGCACACCAAAACAGAGTCACAAACCTCCTCGGGTGATTGATTCTTGTTATATTTTGACCAAAGCACAGCACAGATGTTTCATTTAGACCACATGGGACTGTTTGAAAAGGTAGAAAAGGGGTATAATATGTCCTCTTTAAGTAAAAATATAAACTTGTAATATCTGCTGCCAAAACAACTTGTAGTTGCAAATTGACAAAAAATAAACAAAACACATAATAATATTAATATATATAAAATATTAATGTACCGAATAGAAAATGTAAACTTAAATTGATCAAATATCAGAAATATGAAACATAAAAAACAGTTACTGAAAATATGCAATAACGTGAGGCAACTGATCTCAGGATGGCATTGGTGAATGCTCACTCATTACTAATAAATCATTTGTGCTAAACGACTTCATCCGGTCCAAGAAGTTAGACTTTTGGTTTATGACAGTAACCTTCCTCACAGAACTTCTCCACTCTTACAGGCAGAAGTCTGAGGTCCTCTGATCAGAATTTGTCGGTTGTTTTACACTTACACAAGCTTAAGACTTAAAGAGACTGTGCTTCTGAGGTAGTTGCTCCACTCTGTGGACAGAGTTGGCAGTTTTAAAAGCAATTTAAGACGATTTGTTCAGGCTTTCTTTTGTTTACTATAATGTTGATGTTTGTTTTTATTTTTACCTTGTATCTTTATAAAGCACTTGTGACTTCTGCTCTTGAAAGAGATCAAAATAAAATAATGATCGTAGTCATATGCCCTTTAATGATACTTTTGGCAGATACTACTTTGAATACTAACGAAAATCAGAATATTTCAGACAAAATAGTTTTTCTCCTCACCTTATTCCTTTAAGAAAGAAAAGTAACATTTAACACACACTGCTCTCTTTATGCCTGCCATAAAAAAAAACACACACACAAAATAAACATCCGCCCTGCGTACTCCTTTCAATTAAACTATTGTCTGTTTGCTTCATTAGAGTTTCAGTCAGACAGAAGACTAAAACACTAGGTTTGCTGGAACATGTGTTTTCATCAGAAGTAATCAACAGTAGAAAAACAGATTTGTCCATTAAATACAGACAAAACATGTTGATGAAGAGACAGACAATACGACAGAGAGGCTGTGTGAATGTTGATGAGCAGCCACCGTTGTTTCTAAAAGAGGAGAAAAGATGTACAAGAGTCTGTTTGTGTTCAGGGTCCTCAACAAAATGGAAGAGAAAACACAAAAGAAGTAATCACTTTTTAATCAACTGCAGCTCAGACAAAAGAAGCAAAATATGTTTTTGCAAAACAAAAAATGTTTCGATCTCAAGTATGTTTGGGTGTATTCTGAAAATACACTCATTTAAAATAAAATAAAAAATAACAGGAGTGTCAACTAAAGCTACTTTAACTTCTGAAAATCTTCAAAATCATTGGAAATTAACCTGAAGCTGTAAAAGAGTCTGTTCACCTAAAATGACAGAAACCCCCTTTACCAACCTTTCAATGGGTTTATTTAGATAGAAATTTACAGGATTGATCTTAAAAAACACTTAAAAAGAGAAGAATAGGCCTAAAAACAAGTTTACATTAGGAAGAAGGTCATGCATGCTAAATCCACTTTACCATGTTTTTACCAAGACTAATAATTGTCCTTAGTCTGTCAGCAAAACCCCCAATTATGAGAAAAGTTCATCCCCATCTTTTGCCAGCTCCACTTTCCAGAATATGTGCTCAAGCCGATTGGAGATTTTCCCTTCATGACATCACAAAGGGCAGCAACCCCTCCCCCAGGTGCGTGACACTCCCGCAGCTAGGTGTTTGTTCTGCTCGAACTGGGAGGTTTTCTTGGAAGTTCTTAATGAACCAGAGAAGATGAAGTCCATGTCACAGCTGGCTGTTCTGACTCGGAGATGGAGCCCGTCTACAATGAAGCTGAGACCCTTCCAGGAAGTCATTCTGGAGAGCAGTTGTGTAGAAGAACTCAAGGACAAGCTTAGTGACAAGCTTGGGCAACGAGCTAGAAAGCCCGAGCCACCTACGCCCTTCCGGAGAGGGACGTGGTCAGAATTAAACGGCTGCATTACGTTTGATTTCGCCAGTATGTTGCTCTCCGCTCATTTGTTGATGATGTCATTCCGTTGGGCTACACGTAGCAATGATATAAAGGCAAATGTTGTCATTATAGCGTCGTGTAGCGGACTCTGTTGCTTTGTTCGCTACTTACGCGTTGTTTTTTTACATCACGTCTTACCTCAGTAGACCCCCCGCCCCCCCCTCCCATCTGACAGGAATAGTCTACAGCTGTGAGGAGCATACTGTATGTGAACGGCCAGGTCGGGAGAATCTCTGGAGCAGTCCTCCCGTAATTATCTAGATATTATCCTGAGTGCATATGTGAAAACAGCTAAGAATAAGGCTGAGAAAATAGGTAATTTACTAAAAAAGATAAATCAGAGCAAGTGAATCTACCTGGATTCACTTCAAAAAGTGACTCTGTTGTTATATTTGAACTCAGAAGCCACAGGGGGCTCCTAGATGCTGGTTTTGATGGCAGCATTGTATATTTGTGTCTACAGGCCGCACAATTAATATCTAATATTGAGTCCTCAACAGTGGAAGTCAAAATTTCATCAAACAGACGTAATGCAACCTTATTGTTGAGCAAACGGGCAGTGGACTGAATACACACACACACACACACACACACACACACACACACACACACACACACACACACACACACACACACACACACACACACACACACTGTTCAGTGTATAAACTGGCTTGATGTTTCATGCTGAAGATCAGCAAACACACCATGACTTATTATAGACTTCAACACAATACACACTCATTAGTGAACACTAACACACACTCCTCCCTCTGAGGATACAGCTGGTGGAACACTGCAAACAGATGGACACACACACGCACGCACACACACACACACACACACACACACACACACTGGGGGTCTGTATTGTAGCAGTACAAAGAGTAGCTGGTATTTAGTACCTGCTGTAGTGATGTTAGACACCTTCTGACTAAAGACTCACACAAACAGATAGAGAGGAGGAAGAGGAGAAGTTAGAAAAGGAGGAGGTTATTGAAGTCTGTTAATCTATTGACTCTCAAACTGACTCATAAAGTAGAAGAATTAACACTTGTTTATACAAGTGTAAAACAAGAGGTAGTTTTCAATATTTGTATCTTCAATTTCAACTTGCACTTAAAAAAGTACAATTGAATGTGTATATAAAGTGTTTGTTCTCCTTTGAGGTTTAAAGTTCTACTTTAGGGAAAACTGTAAATAATAAAGTTAATAAATGATAATTAAAGTAAAACCAAAAGGTTTGAATAAACTATGTGGAGCGATGAGTAGGCTATAAAGTTTACACTTTAATACATGAAACCAACAAAATTGTCATATGTATTTTCTAAATCATTTTTTCCCATCTCTTTTAAATTTAATGTGAAATCAAATTAGATATTTATTTTTCACATCTGTTTGAACATTACCTGTATGCCATTAACTGGTGAATCAATGACAAACATACTCGTTTTCAAAGTATTCTTGAAGGTATTTCAGAGTTTGTGTATATCCTTGATGTTTTCCAGCCATTTACCAATCATCTATCCTTCTGTTCATCCAATCCTCCATCCATTCATCAATCCATATACCCATCTATTAATTTATGAATATATAATCTGACCTACTATTAACCATCCACATTTCTATCCTTCCTTTCATCCACTAATCATATTTATCTAAACAGTATGTATTTCTGTTCGACCATAAACTTAAACATTCTTCAGTCCATCTATACCGCCATCATCTCCTCTGTCCGTCCATCCATACATCTATCATCCATCCATTCATATATTTATCCATCCATACATCCATCCATCCATATGGATGATGGTATGATATTTTTGAACACAGATTATAAATATAAGCAGTCTGTAGTGGGCGTTAGCAGGAATTCAGGCCATTTTCAGTCAAACTCTACTTGTGTCTCATTTTCAGCCGAAGTCACACAGAAAAGGTGAATATTATTCCTTTTTTAAGTGACGCTATTGAACCGCATGACTTTGTCCTTGGCAGGCGAGCGCTAACATTTATTCTGAAAGGTCCTTTTCTTTTCAGGAAGTGGATTTTCTTCTCCAGCTGAAACCATTATCATTATCATTATTATCATTCAAAAGAATCAGGAGGTCAACATGTCTCCAGGTCAGAGGCAGAGAAAAGCTTGCCCATTAGCACGCACATGACAGCTGATGTGAGGCGGTTAAGGAGAGAAGTGATCCGGACCTGACACACTCACACACACACACACAATCACAGAAACACACTCAAATTCAAAACTGCTAATTGAATTTCATGGCCTGTCTTTGTTACCAGCTTGCCACCTTCTGTTACTGTTGTAATACTCTGTAACACTGTGTGTGTGTGTGTGTGTGTGTGTGTGTGTGTGTGTGTGTGTGTGTGTGTGTGTGTGTGTAAATGAATGAAAGTGTGTGTTTATAAGGGGGGTGTCTATGAAATGGCTCTTTTGCAACAAATGGCTCTTTTGAGCGGCAGTGTGTGTGTGTGCGTAGGTAATAGACAAGCCTATATACTCCTAAACAATAGTGCCCCTCCCCTGGCGGTGGTGGGGGGGCTTCAGAGGATCAAGGTCTTTAAAGCCCATGAATTCATTACAGCTGCTTTCTGGCAAGAGGCACATTGCCTGGTCTTTATCGCACTGAAATGAGCAATAAAATAGGCTTAGAGAGGTGACGGGACGGGGGGACATGTGGGGATGGGGTGAAGGGGTGGCAGAGGGGTGAAAGGAGTCGGGGGAGTTTGAGGGTGGATTTATGGAGACAAGAGAGAAACTTTTGTGGAGGAGGAGAAGGAGAAGAAAGGAGGAGAGTGTGGAAAATGGAGAGTGACGGGTGGGCTAATCTGGTATCCATCTGCTGTTGCTGCTCGTATTCATGACCCCCCCGCCCCCCCACTCCACCCCCCCACCCCAGACAGAACCTTTAAATGACACCACAACATTGGACTAAATGTTTTTGGACAGGGGGCTTTGTCAGCTACACCCCCTCAGTACCCAGCCTGCTGTGGCACAAAGAGCCCGCTCCTCAAAATAGTTAATAATTAGATTAAAACTTCAAATAAATGAAGCGTGTGAGTGAAAGGAGGCTGTACACTGCCTGTCTATCGGCCTGCTGCCTGTCTGCCAGTCTGTCTCTATGCTGACGGGACCCTCGACAGTGATTTGTTTTTTTCCCAGCTTTGGTCTGGAATTGTTTCAGAAATGCCCCCAAAGATTTGATACAAAGTACAGGACATAGTTAAAGACCTTTGTATGTGTTGTTGATATCATGTCATCACAAAGCACTAATACATGTTTAAAATGGAAACAGAGACAAGCAAAGATGTTGGTGGGGCTTTCACTAGTAACTACATTAAGATTTAAAAGCATCCTTGTGATGTACAAAAGGTTCACGAGTTCATGAATTCAGTCAGGAATTGATCATGCTATTTGGTAAAAGAAACTGTTACAGGAATGTCCACATCTCACCTCTTTTGCAATTATTATTATTTTTCAAAATAAACTAGTAAAATTAAGTGTAATCTTGGTGTCTCTCCCTTTGTTTACCATTTGTTTACTCCTTCCCGTAGCCTCCATTACTCCAACGCCAACCTCTTGTCTCCACTGCACAGAACCGAGCACTGAACCTGGAGGGACAGACGCTTCCTTATAGCTGCCACTTTGAGTACATGAAAAGCCCTTTAAAAATATAATGTATTATTATTATTATTGTTGTTATTATTAATAATCATAATATCATTATTATCAGTGCAAGCCTTGTGCACGTGAGGAAGCTACAACATACTGTTTCTGCTCACCATTATATACTTTTCCACCTGTACGGTGATACTATGAATATGTCCATATAAAGGCAAACGTTAGTATCTGACTTTTCTGCATTGTCTGTCCTCTTTGATACTTGCAGAGTGAAGGTCATGTGCGACTGAGCAACTGATTTCAGGGGAAGTCTGTTTGAAATATTCTAGCGCAAAAGAGCGGAGAACAACATACTGGCGAGCAGAAAACATAATGCAGCCATTTAATTACATACACAGAGATCGTAGTGGTCACTTTTATACATTCTATACACCGTGCAGCAGTCACAGTATAGAAACGTCACTTTGGGTGAAGTCCGAGTGAAAAGTTTGCGATCACATATACAGCTCCTCCCGGAAATATCCTGAGTTTTTCAGGAGATTTCTGCAAGTGTGAAAGCCCTATTTGATGCAATTCTGCTCCCTAAATACAAAATAAAATTACGTTTTGCAGCTTTAAACACTAAAACAATCAGATTAGACAGATTTATTCTCATTGATAAGTCTAACAGTGATAAATCCATCCGTTTGTTTGCTGGATGCTGGAGAACGGACAAATGAATTAAAAAAAATAAAAGCACTGATAGGACAAAAACAAAAGGACACAGACAGAGAAGCGTGAGGATGCTTTAATAATGTTGTTTTTCTTGTTGTTGTTTTGGTGTCAGAGTAGTTTTCAGCAGCAGCAGAGCTGATCTAAAGTGGAGGAGATTGAAAAAGAGAGCAGACAGATGACATTTTGTGTTTTCTCAGCAGGAGGTAAAGACTTTCCTGCACTTTAATATCACTTACAGAGATGGTGTTCTGCAGACAGATCTGATGGTGTGATCTGTGTGAAATCAGGCTGTTTGTATTCAGTTTGACTTCCATGAGATAAACATGACTCCTCTTCATCTCCGCCTCCCCCTCTCCTCAGAAGATCAGATCTTCTTTACTTCTGTCTCTATCTTCTGCTGTTTTCTTCTTCTTCTTCTTCTCACTACACTTACACACACTATTGATGATGAGTTTATTATTCCACAATCTGTTGTTTTGCATCAATATAATGTTGGCAAGCTACTAAACCTTGTCTTAAAGGACGTGTTCGCACATCCCACTATCTCATGTAGTAGGAAATCAAACTATGGCTTTGAAAACTCTTGCTAGGCATCACCAATTCATTAACAGTTGTTACCTAACAGCTGATGCAGAAATTAAGTTTTCTTTTGGGCAGGAGAAGTCACCTATTGGACAAACTATGGACGTATCTCATAGCTAATTTGAAAAAAAAAAAAAAAAAAAACACACAAAAAATGACCAAGCTGCTTTGACTTTTCATGATAGTCTTTGGAATGTGTTATTCACCACCTCACAATCTGCATCCCAAAATTATTCTGTCACCAGAATGCTCCTATATGGTTGACATAATGCTGGTCACATTTTTGTTTTATAGATTACACCCTGAAAGTCTGGATAGAGAAAGACAAATGATATTATTTATTTAAAAAAACCTGATCAAGGCTGCATTCAGAGGTGTTTCGAAACATAGTTTGAATCATGTTTCCACAAAAACTGATGTTGATGGCTAATTATGGATCAAAAGTTCTGCTGAGAAGCTGACAACTTCAGATATTCTGTTTCCAGCTGAAATGATGTCGCTCAGATAACCATCATTACTATGCAGTATTTCCTGTTTGAACATGCAGTGTGTTCTGAGTGTGCTCAGCGGACTGAATGAGGAAAGTTTGAGCTCCATACATTTAGATGTGCTGGGATGAGAGATGAGAGAGGGCGTGTCTCTGCTGTCTCTGTAATGTGTAATGGATTCAGTCTGCAGGAGGTCACAGTAATGAGTTGTCTAAAAGCAGCAGCCGCCAGTAATACGGACTCAGACCTCTAAATATCACAGGTCTGTCTGTCTGTCTGTCTGTCTGTCTGTCTGTCTGTCTGTCTGTCTGTCTGTCTGTTGTCTGTCTGTCTGTATGTCTTTCTGTCTGCCTCATCTTCCTCTCTTCCTTGTCTGTCTGTGACTTGTCTCATCTGCGGACCTCAGCCCTGGGAAAATCCTTTGGAATTGCTTCTGATCCAGATCGGTCTGCCCTGGTTCTGTCCTTTTAGTTCTTATGCAGAGAAATATTAATGCTGCAGCATTCAGTGACTTTTAAAAACCATTGTTTTTCAGACCAAAAAGTTATGAAATAATTATTGAACTTTGGTAGAAAGGTTATCTGTTAGGTATTTATGGCATTTTAACACAAATGTCTTTATGTTATTAAATGTTTTATTATGTTCTGTTGTTTACAAAGGGATAATGTACAGTATTAAACATATATATTACCATCATGTATTGTAACAGAGTTAGTTAAAAGCTAATTTTCATTCGCAGACCCTTGGCAGGTCACAATTAAAAACACAGTTATGTTATTTTGATAAATAGAGACAAATATTATATCTACATAATATACACACATTTTTAATAGTATATCTTGACTTATGTAATTTCAACTTTGCATGACAGGCTTGATTCTTTAATTTCGACGCACTTAAGGGAAATGATGCATTCTCTTTACATTGCATAAGTGTGCACTGACATGAAGGCTCTTTCACGCTTAATAACTTCATCCATATAGTTTTCTTTAAAAACTAAATTGCACATTTGTTGTGTAAAAGGCAGTATAGCAATGGAGAACATGATTCAAAGTTTCCGCAGGGTGGCATATACTGTAGAAAAGATGAAACTTGCTAGTACTCACAAGTGCATAACAGACATTACAAAATGAAAACAGGGTATAAAAGACTTCAGGCAGATAAACCCGGAGCAGAGGCAAGTAATAAACATGATATCTGTTAGTGACAGGGAGAGGTTGAAGGCACATTGATGAAAATGAACCACAGCCAACTTGGACAATACCTTTAGACATTTCAAGCACAGTGTTGCTTTGTGATTCCCAAAGAGATCACCTCTTTTGGATGCAAACATTTGTTTCCCTCTGATGTGGTCATTGGTCAGCAATCTCCAAAAACTTTGAGTGAGTAAAAAAATCAAAGCTGAACAAAAGAGGAGTCAGATTAAAGACTTATCCGACAGCTTCAGAAATATTTTTTTCATAAACATGTTCTTGTAATTTTGTTTGGAGGACTTGTTTTGGACGTAGTATCACATTCAAACTAATCCTGTGTAGAGATGTATACTTACCTTTTGACCTCGTTTCTGTCTGCAGCAGCTCAGATTGTGTGTCAATGCATCTTATTGCAAAGCTCAGCAGGGGGACGTTGGCTCGCTCAGGGGTTAAAGATGAAGAGGAGCATGTATTAGAGTCAAATGGTCCATGAACTGAAAGCCTGTGTGTTTGGTGTGTGTGTGTGTGTGTGTGTGTGTGTGTGTGTGTGTGTGTGTGTGTGTGTGTGTGTGTGTGTGTGTGTGTGTGTGTGTGTGAGGGGGTGAGGTGTGTGTTTCTGGCAGGTTTGTCATCTAATCATGTGGATAATTTCTGTTTTTCTTGGTTCTATTGAACCAAGTAACAATGAACGGGGCAACACAGAACTGAGGGATAATCCTGCTTATTTCTGTTGTGTGTTCACCATGTACGTATATGCAGGAAACATATTGATCTCACCGAGTCAATATGGAACCTGTGGTCATCTGTAAAAATAAGAAACACAAAGTAAAAAAAAGGGTTTAAACCTGAGTTTAAGACCAAACTAAAGATGAAACAAGTCAGAATGATGTTAAAAGTTTGACAATCAGATTCTATGTGAGTCATTCAGATCAAGGTGGTCTATGGGGAGGTTTTAAAGGTATTTTTTGTTGCTGCTAGTGGAAGCTCACTCCAGAACAAATCCTGTGTTTCATGCTATACTTTATGAATTTGAAGTTATAAAAAATGATAACAGTTGGTTTGCACCATATTCTGCGTCTGCCTTCAACACTGGTATCCAGCTGCTCAGTGGCCATTCCTCACAACCATTTTTCATTAATTAACTTTCGGTATTTGAAAATGTGCAGAAATCTGGGTTGTGATTTGTCATTAAGGAAGTGGTGGGCTATAGGTCCTGAGGCTTGACCAGTTGAACCACTGATCCAGATCATCATGCCCACTCTGTCAGGAGACTGAAACTGAAACTAATAGTGAACACATTGAAAATGTTGTTCCCTGACCTCAGATATCATTTGGTCAGAATATTGTCATTAACACTGTTAAAAACAATAAAGACATGTTACCAAAATGGCAATAAACCAGATTAGCTAAAAATCTGATTCCGGCTTCCCTTCCAACACGCATGCATGCACACACACACACACACACACACACACACACACACACACACACACACACACACGCACACACACACACACACACACAATCACACACCTGTAAGTTAGCTGAGTGTGTATCAGGTAAGTATTGTTCCGCCTATATGGTCTATTACGTTGCCCAATTTTTTACGAGAGAATAGCCCCATATGGTCCATCAAGCAGGAGCCCCATTATTAGCAGCACACACTAACACAGCACACACACACACACACACACACACACACACACACACACACACACACACACACACACACACACACACACACACACACACTTTTCAGTGGGTCTTAATGCCACTTAAGGCTGTTAGTGTTTCCTGTTGATGTCCAACAACAGGCTCTTTTCAAGCCATCATTTTCCACTCTGCAGTTCTTTTTACACACACACACACACACCCACACACACACCCACACACACACACACACACACACACACACACACACACACACACACACACACACACACACACACACACACATAGACCGACAGACAGACAGACAGGCAGAACAGGTTGTGCATTCAGCCATGAGGAGTCACAGGTGGAATCTGAAAAGAGGTTTATAATCATAGAAAAGTAAAAGGACACTCTACCAAAAAAATGCGTGCGTATAAGTCATGTGCCTGTTAAAGAAACAATATTTTTAAGTAATTTTAATGTGAATTCTCTTAGGAAATAAATGCAAACTCCAAATTAATAATTCCGATTAGAATTTACACATGCAGTTGAACCATGGTACTGCCACTTCTTAAATTCAAAGTTGATAATTAACCTGTTTGTTCTACACATAAGCAAATCAAGGCAATTTTAGCATTTGTGACCTTTAATGTTTTTTATCTAAACATTAACTAAAAAACATCCTATTATTTATCATTTCAGTCATAATTGATCCTTCAGTACTCTTTATCAGAAATCAGTGTACCTACAGCACTAATGCACAACCGCATGATATGAGCCTGACTCTTAGAAAGGTCCCACTTCATTACCTGATCCTGAGGAGGGTCAGTGAGCCTGCACTGATAATCTGACAGGTCTCTGACACCAGAAGCACACACTGGGCATTGTGCAGGAGCAGAGCATTACTTCCAGTGCAGAGAGCGGCTGCACTTTTCTCCAAGTGGGAATTATGATCGTTTTCCAACAGGTTTATATGATCATTGTTCAATGAAAATGCCATCAAATATTCTGACCTCCTCAATGTGCATCCAAAAACAACTGGAGGGTGTTACAGATGTATGAGGAGGGGAGGTATATGTTGAGCACCTTACCCAACTTTTTTGTGTCATGAGGATGTTGTTCACCCCCTCTGATCGATTTTAATGATAACAATTCCTTGTCCGTTTTATATTATTTCAGGTTCTAAAACTTCAATTCAAATAGCCTAATGATTCAACTCTGATTATTATATTTTATATTTCTTGACGAAATTAGGAAGGCTCTAAGTAGCCTAATATTCAGATGAATTGATGATAAAAAATAGGCTACTTGGTTGGTCACACTTCCTGAAAAACAGAAAGGTCACATCTGTACCATGGACTATAACTTCAGTACTCAGTATGGGCTATCGATTAAAGTGTAACAGTGTAACTGTGCAGCTTCAAAACATTATTTTCCAACACAGCCATACACAAGGAGGTCATAGAAATAAACGCCTCCGTGACCTCAGAGAGAAAATGGCTGTTTATGAATGTTATCAGCAGATTCAAACTTCAAATATTTTAGACTTTTGAAACTTTTCTTCTTCTTCAACAAGTTTACTCTGCTCTCCACCTGTGGAGCTGGCTGAAGCACGTGACAGAACGCGGAAGCGGAAACAGAAAAGCGAGATGCCAACAGCTGAGCAGCTTCAGAGATCCTGTAATAACATCATGAGCCACTCTGTTGTATAGAATTACAACCCAGGCGGTCTACAAACCGATCACCTGATTTTTAAAAATATTATTATAGAAAGATTGTGTGTGTATGTGTGTGTGTGAGAGAAAGAGAGAGAGAGAGAGAGAGCGAACGATGTGTTTTATCTTTTTCTACAGACTCTATCTTTGTCTAGTTAAATGGAGGGCTTTTTTTTATTATTGCATTTTTTATTCACTTATTTTTTTTCTTCTAAAAAGTACATTTTGAAAAATATCTTGCAACACATTATTTTTTTTCAAAGATGTAGAGTAGAAATGGTTGAACATATAGTTTGCAAAAACTTGATAATCAAATATTTCATGTAGACAAGATAGACAGAAGTATTTATCTACAGGCGTTAAGTAAGTCTTGATTTGGTTTGTAATTCATATAAGCTTTACCCCTCCTCCCCCGTCCGCCGATTTGCAGTTCAAGACCACGACTTTCTTTTGGTTTGTGAAAAATCTTTCAGAGTGAGACCTCTTGAGTCTCAACGCTCTCTGACGGCAGCTTCAGCTCAGCTAGCAGCACGAGCTAATCCGGCTAACAGCTAACAGCTAACGGTTAGCTAGTGGCGCTATGATGGCGGAGCTGGTGCAGGGACAGGCCTCGATGAACCAGCCGGGGCTGAAGTCAGACGGCCTTGCCGATGTTTTACAGAGGGCCCGACAGGTAACAACTCAACTGGGGATCTGCACACATCTGTTCGTGGCCGAACCGGGTCGTTTACATCGAGCCAAAGCACTTTTATTCGAATTCGCCCGTGTTGTGCTGCTGCTATCCTAAGTTATGCGCTCGTCAACACACACTCACACACACACACTCACACAGAAACACACTAGCATGCTAACTAGCTCGAAAAGCAGTTTGGGAGTTGGACTTGTGGCCGGTTTTACACACTTTATCCGAGCTGACACGGTTCAAGACTTAGTTTATGGGGAGTTTGCGGAGCTGTCACCCGGAGGGGAGCGCGTTGGGACCGGGGGGGAGCAGGACAGAAGTTTGGCCACACGTGTCACTTAGGCAAGACAACCTGTTGGGCTGCGAGACCGAAACACGGTCAAAAGGCACGGAGGGAGGAACACAACTCAACACTTTTTACTTTGCTTTAATGACCCACAAAGCGTCCTAAAGGGGCCGGAGAGAGAGCTGTGAATTAAGGGTGTTCATACTGTGTTAAAGCCTCATCCGCTTTCCAGTAGTTATTATGAGAGTTGGACCCCCCTCCCCTCCCCTTATAGACTGCTGTTTACTGTAAGTTGGTTAGAAACTAGGCTGGCGTTATGCAACAGCTTCAGAGCCATATACAGCCGAGTGGAGGTGTGTCTGCCTCCTATACAGAGACAGACAGGTAGTCAGAGACAGACAGGTAGTCAGAGACAGACAGGTAGTCAGAGACAGACAGGTAGTCAGAGACAGACAGGTAGTCAGAGACAGACAGATAGTCAGAGACACAGACAGATAGTCAGAGACACAGACAGGTAGTCACAGACAGACAGGTAGTCACAGACATACAGGTAGTCACACACAGACAGGTAGTCACAGACAGACAGGTAGTCACAGACAGACAGGTAGTCACACACAGACAGGACATTTGTTCGCCTCTGTGTGTGTTTCAGTGGGAACCAGCAGGCTGTCTGTGTGTGAGCAGGCTATTTCTGATAAGTCAGATAAAGTTTGGTGTATGCAGGTGTTTCTGTCCCTCTGTGACCTCTCAGTATTTAAATTTATAAAGATAGTCTGCCCCTCACAGCCCTTCAGTCTGTCTCTGATAGACCAGATTCAAAAAAACTAGTTTGTACTTGATACCTCTGAAAAGCAGCTCACAACAAATGTGTGTTTTACTTTAATTTACAAACAAATAAACATGTACTCTGAGCAGGTATCAGAGTAATACCCTTCCTGCGTTGAAGTAACCTACGACAGGGTGACAGGGTGTTTGTTAGACATGATAAGTTATTCAATTGGACAGTACTTTACAACCATGTGTCATGATATCTCATGATAATTATTTTTCATTTCTGCACCACAGTTGAAATGTTAACAGCAGAAATGCAATTTTGTTATCGGAAATTGTACATGCTGAAGATGTTGAGTAGTTGCAAGGTTTTGATGTTAAACCTGTATGTTCAGTAGAGACATCAGGACAGGATGTGGTTTGCCTAGCTTAGCATACAGACTGAAAGCAGGAGGAAACATGTACCTGAAACTATGCAGTGCTAACTGTGCTGTGGGACTTAATGCTGTGCATAATGTTTGGTCATTAATTAGAGTAAAAAAAAAAACCATTTCTCTATCACCGCTTATCGTTTTGGAAAGCAGCTCCAAAATGAATCTTCTGTGATATTACAGTAGAGCATAGATCGGGCCCAAAGAATCCAGCCTGTGCATGTTCTCTTCGAGCCGGCCCTGCCCATCCAATTATCTGTATTTATGTTCCCGAGTCTGACTAAAACCTGACATTTTTTTCTTATATATAAAGTAAAGTAAATATATATATACTTATATATAAATAAGGTGGCTTTTATAAACCTTATTCAAATGTTATGTAGTTTCAATGGCAGAAATGACAATGTTCATAAAAACTCTTATGGAGCGCAACATGCATGTACGGTATATAAAAACGGCGTATTTATTAGGATCCCAAAAACACGGATTAAAACACTTTTTAAAAACGAACAATTTTTACAAACTGTCTACTCGTCTTCCAATTAGGGTGAGTGTACCTTTATACTTAGCTGTGGGTGTCCATAGTTCTGTGTCTCTGCATGTGTTGTTGCGCTTGCTCCCAAGTGTGTCTGCCCTCCGTCTGGCTTTCCGACCCTCCGCCTGGTTTCTGTCTCGTCTGCCTTTCCAGTTCGGATTGTTTGCTGAAATGAACTGTTTCCCCGTTGCCCAACTTGCTGCTTCCCGTTTCCTGTGTTGAACTTTGTGCGCTTCACGCTCTTCTGTTTCTGTGTTCGGCTCCCCTAGCTTGAGCCCCCGGATTATTATAGAGACTCTTCTTAGCATCTTTTTATTTTATTTTTTAGAATAAGAGCCTATTAACCTCAAGATTGACCTGGCCCAACCTGGGTCCATTTGCAAGTGGGAGGTCCTGGCCTGACCCTGCTTTAGGCCACTGTACGAGTCAGGCCATAAACCCCTCTATTTCAGCCCTGCTCAGAACAGGCTGTTTCTGTGTCTATAGCTTTAAATGCAAGTGAGCTGTATTTGACCACGCCCCTCTGGAAGGGCTTTGGTGGCTTGGGCTTTCTTGCGCCATGCCCTATTGTTTAAGTTGAGAAGGTAGACTCAGGGCGCGGTCACACTGGCAATGGCCAAGCACTAGGGGTGTAAAGGTACTTGTACTTGGACCGTTTTTGCGTTTTCAGCAATGATCCCGCTCCAACAGCGCTGCAGCGGAGATGCGGACTCGATTGCTCATCTCTCATTATTTTACAACTGTATCTGATTAAAGTGACTCAAAATAATAATAATAAAATAATAATTCAGTAAAGTAGCTGTCATGCTGTCTGTGTTGTTCTCCGATGTGCATTTTTTTAAATGTATTTTTTCTAGAGTCCGTCTTTTTGTAAACACGCTTCATAATACCATAAAGCATGCATGTGTTGTATTACGACGTTAGGCACGGATAGTCCTGGTGCAGTGTGACTGGGGAATGGCGCAGCGGGGGGCCAATCGTGCTTGAGTATGGCACAGTACGGATTGCCAGTGTGACCGCTCCCTCAGAGTGCAGAACAAAAACCTAGCTGTGGGAGTGTCACCCACCTTGGGGAGGGGTGCCCTTTGTGATGTCATAAAAGGAAAATCTCCAAACAGCCTGTTTGAGCACACGTTTTCTGAAAAGTGGAGCAGGACAAAAGACCACGAGGATTGACTTTTCTCTAAATTGTCTGGTTTGTAGACAGGCCAGGAATACATATAAGTGATATAAACCATTGTAAAGTGTATTTTACACGATATGAACTTTAAAGCCAGTGGAAACCCAAATCCTCAAAGCCTTCATAAAATGTAAAAGAGGGTCTGATAAAAGTGAAAGTTGGCTTCTAAACATTATACAATTTTAGTTTTAATCATAATTCAATATATTTTTTAGATACTTTTCTGGAAACCTTCTTATATTGGGTTTAAACTAGATATCCTGCTCAATATTGTATTTTGTAATTAATAAGATGGCTGTGGGCAAAAATACATTTCGGTCTAGGGTAACACATGAAAGCCCCAGGTGTTGAGTTTTGATCTGTGTTGTCTATTATTCTGGCTGTTGGATTTTAGTGATCAACGATTTATTTTTGGCAGCGGAAGGGGGTATCACTAGATAAAAGTCAGCAGCAGTCATTTTCGAATCATATCAATCAACTAATTCTTGCATGTGTATGCTAACTGCTTACTTAGATATTTGTAACTTTTTTCCTCAGGACTTTTACTTGTAGTGGGGCTCTACATTCTTAATTTTATCTTACGTAGTATTGTTTTTTTTATATTTTTTAAACCTGTCTTTATTTTTTAATTTGTCAGTTGTTTTATTTGCCTTCCTTACATCTCTGTATTTTTTGTGAAGCACTTTGCAACCGTGTTAAGAAAAGTGCTATAAAGTTTACTATTATTTAGTAGTATTACTCATTATTATAGCCTGCATTTTAGCACAGAAGAAGTATAGATATAACTTATTAGACAGGTTCCATCTTTATAAACGAAGGGCTTAGTCTTCAAAGACTGAGTAACTCACTGCTTTGTTTGGGTCAGACTATCGTTAGGCTCGTTGTTGGGTCGGCTCCTCTCCGTTACTCTTACTCACTGACGCACACATAAACACACAGATACACCGTTGCTCCTCCTGCTCTACCCATCTCTCTCTCTCTCTCTCTCTCTCTCTCTCTCTCTCTCTCTCTCTCTCTCTCTCTCTCTCTCTCTCTCTTTCTCTCTCTCTCTCTCTCCCTCTCTCTCTCCCTCTCCCTCTCCCTCTCCCTCTCCTTGCGTTCAGTGCACATGCCAGGTCTTGGTCAGGTCTTCCTTGAAAAAGAGATCTCTGATCTCAGTGGGACTATCCTGGATAAATAAACGTTAAATAAAATATAAAGCACGCATTGAGTTACTGTTGTTATCGCTCTATGTCTGATGAACTTTGTCATGACCCCTCTCCTTCACTGCATGACCATGTGTTTTAGAACTTAATCACATTCTGGAGTATGTTGAAATTATTAAATGCAAAATGAGCAAATGTAAGCAAAACCAGAAACAAATATTCAGTTAATCCAGGATTTCGTATATATGCACACTAATATATGGATTATTAGGCCACAATTCTAAAAAAATTTATTGCGATCACGATTTTGGCCTTCACACTATCAAAAAAAAAAGATTGGCAGCGATTATTTATTTTGAAATATGTTTTGAGCCTTAGCCCATTTTAAACTCTCTGTGGTTATTTATTGAAAATATAAAAATAAATAAATTACCGGTACTCTATTTTCATCATTTCACACACAAACTCACTCACACCCAGCCTTCAGCACTCACACAGCTGCTTCTCCGGCCATGCCTCTCCTTATCTCTGCCTGTATGTCTGCTCTGTTGACAAAATGTATCAGCAGTACCTTTTATTAATGTCTTTAAACTGATACAGGTGAAACTCACGTTTTAAAGTTTTTCCAATGATTCCATTATGACGTATATTATTAAACAATATGATATCAAATGTTTCACATTTTATATGTGTATATGTATATATACACTGTATATTGCCATTCAGCTAAAAAAATATTGAGATGTGATTTTTGCCCCATATCGCCCAGCCCTGCAACTTGGTCTAGATTCCCTCCTGTGTTAGCATTGTGCTACGTATCCATCTGAGCTTCAGTCTGTTATCATATCCAGGTTTTACAGCTGTTTCTGTTGGTTTGTTTTTCTGTCAGATCGTGGGAAAGATGGGCGGAGAAGCCATGTCCCACCTCAACAGCTCCTCAGGAAGTGTTGAGCCCTCCCTGTACTACCCTGGCCAGAAACGACCCGGAGAGGATGGCGGTGAGGAGGACAATATGAAAAAAAATTATGAAACCATCTTAAAATCGTAGTTATCAAACAGAACAATTGTCATTACTATCGTCATCATCATCAATAATATCAAAACCATCGTCATTTTCATCATCATCTTGTCTAAATTGCACAAATCTGTTGGCAAATTTTCAGTATGGTTTCTCTCTCTTTTACTAGCGGCAGCTTATGATTAAAAATATGACTGAAGATCTTTTTTTAAGCTTTCCTGCTTTTCTGTCCTGTCACTCATTAAAAATAACAGAATGTTTCGTTTTACAAACATTTGGTTTCATAGAAAGTTGAATTTTAAAAATGTTAACAACCTTAATGAGATATTGTAAAATATTTGTGGTGCAGTAACCATGTCTTCTCCTGTCTTACCAAAACAATCTGTCCATCCATAATCACTGCTAGTTTTAGTCAACCACTCAGATCACTTATACTGGACCAAAAAGTGTTTTCATGTCTAATCTCTGTCTTTTTCTCTCAGTTGGTAACCAGCTAGCAGCCATGGGGCATCAAAGGTACAAGCAGCAGTTCATATTGATTAACAATACACACACAGAGCACAGCAGCACAGATAAATGACGAGAGTTCAACATCATAGTCTTGTTTGCAAATAGACATCAGTGTGTGGGGCTCAGGGTGTAACAGCAGATAAGTGTTTATAGATCTGTCCTCTTAAAGTCTTAATCATAAACATAATAACTTATTGACACATACACACATACAGTATATAAAGATATACACACACTCTTAGTGATGGTTTATTGTGTGAACAGGATGTTAACGTGAGTGTGTGTGTGTGTGTGTGTTAGCAGAGTAATCACAGAGGATTACAAGGTCCCTGACAGAATGGTGGGGTTCAGTAAGTATGAGCTACAACCTTTCAGTCCCTTCTGCTGATTATTTTGTCTAAATGCTTGGCTGTCAAATCAACACTATAATATAATTATATGTATCATGTTTTCTTATGCTATATAACCTAAAACCTTTAACCTGAGCTAGAGTTCTATCAGCTTTACACAAGCATGAACTTTCTTTAAAACTTTGCTCCTAACCTTGATTCTATACTTGTGGCTTGAATATTTTCATTTAATTGCCAAAAACAGAGCTGATACCGATACCGATGTTCAAAGTAATTTTGTTGGTCCATTTTGAATACGAGTGGCTCCCACACTGCTGGCATTTTCTTTGATGTTTGAAAAAAATTAGTGACTTATTCTGCCCAATGAAAATCCTCTACTCTGAATCAGAAGTTATATAGACTTACTAGTCAATAAAAAACTATTCTGATTCTGACTATCTTGCCATAATTGATTGATACAACACAACAGATACACATCAGTGCTTGCCATATTAGTTTCTTATGGGCCAGCGTCTGTTAGCAGGACCGATATTGGCTGATGAACAGATACAATGGTGCATCCCTACTTTAAAGCAATTTGGAACCTTTCCACTGAGTCTAGACTTTTCCTCAGTTACTCCCCCACTTAAAATTTTCTTTTGACCTTAAACGTCTTCAACTGATCTAAAACCTTTTTGCAACACAGAAGTCTAAACTAGAGCCTTATACTGACCTGTTTCACATTGAAGCTTTTATCTGGATCCTTAACCTAATGCACAACTTGTATGACAGAAATCTGATAGTTGTCACCAGACCTAAAGCCTTTTCCTTATCTAGAACCGGTGTTGTTGTACTCGAGCACTGATGACTTGGGCTGAGATTCAGACTCGGAGCATTTACTGCATTGGGAATAGTTGTGGTTGATTTGGGGGGGGGGGGAATCATCACGATTTTCATCAAATTGCAAGTTACTTACCAGAACAACCAAAATGATTTCCCCTTATAACTAGAAGTGGGGGAAAAAATAAATTATGAGAAATTCGAGATTATCTTCTGAAATTCATAACTTCCAAAAAAATATTTTTGGCTAATCAGTCACTCCTTGTTAAGTGCTAAGGCTAGCTCTTTCACTCAGTAGAATGCCAAATGGAGCAACAAGAAATTCAGCCAGTCTCACAGATGACTGGAGTAGATCCTGAAGTATGTACTAATTCAAAAATATTCTTTGAATTATGAGTCCAGAACTGTTTTTAATCGAAAATAGATTCTCAATCGAATGGTGACCCAACGAATTGATATCGAATCGAACATGAGACATACAAAGATTCCCAGCCCTACTTATAACATTGCACAAATACTGTGCTTACTGAAATCTCTTCTAGCAGAGTGCATGGAAATGAATTTTTTTTTGTGCGGTTAATAAAAACTAAACAACCGAGGTCAGTACTTTGCTGATATCTTCCAGAACGTATCCTAAGGCTCAGTGAGCAAGAGTAAAAAAATCTATCTGACCTCAAACTTTCAAACAAACCAAAAGGCATTTATTTCAACCTCAAACCCTTTAAGTTAACTTACACTTGATTTGATCATGATCCTTGTCCTTATCACTAAAACTTAATCAGACTATCTTACTAGCCTGCAAGCTTTATAGTGGATGTAAAACCAACACTTCGTTCAGATAGAATGGATTCTCCTGAGCTTACATATATCCTTTTACCTCATCTTTAGTAGATGTTAACAAAACCCCACATTTTCACCAGGCTTAGAGCCATTTCTAAATTTCCAGCTGACTCTTTATAAACTGACCCAGCACCCATTATACCTCTGGAAACTCTTTTAGCTGATGAACATCTTTCTCGACCTAAAACCTTTGAACTTGACTCAAATTATATCCTGGTTTAGGAATTGTTAAATTTCATAACATATACGATGAAGCAGCCAACAGGCATCATGACCATGAACTTCTAGTGGGTCTTTCCAAGATGTCTTGAAAAAGTGTATTTCTCCTCTTCTGCTCCTGCAGTTATCGGTAGAGGAGGTGAACAAATCACCAGGATCCAGTTGGAATCTGGCTGCAAGATCCAGATCGCTGCTGGTGAGACTATCTTTAATTTTTCATGCTTCTCTTCCAAAGTCTCTGTTTCAGGTCTATGATCCAAATTTTAATCTTTTATTGCTTGTCTATTGGGAATGTTCGTTTGTAAAACATGCACTAAAAGACAACTTATTTTCCTCATACTTATAAGTTGAACTAAGAGACTACTCTTTTTTTTTCATTTCTAATTATTTTATTGATTAAATCAGAGTTATGAAAATGATTTAATTCAAAGTCAGAAGCTTAGACACTTCACACCAACTGGATACATTTTGAGGAAAATATAAAACACAGCATGGAAACACATATTTTGAGGCAAACAGTTGAAACCCGTCTGTTGAGCTGTGTTGCACAAAATGACACTGTTGTTTATGTGTTGGCACAGACAGCGGTGGTTTGATGGAGCGACCATGTTCCCTGACTGGAACTCCTGAGAGCATTGAGTGAGTTTCAACACATCCACCTCGCCCTTAAATAATGAAGTCGCCTCCTCACCCCCTCCTATTGCTCACTTTCTTTATGTGTGTTTACAGGCAGGCAAAGAGGCTTCTGGTCCAGATAGTGGATCGCTGTAGAAATGGTCCTGGTTTTCATGGCGACGGGGAAGGAGGGGCCTCTGTGCAGGAGATGCTCATCCCAGCCAGCAAGGTGGGGCTGGTGATCGGCCGAGGAGGAGACACCATCAAGCAGCTTCAGGTAGGATCAGGCACCTACTGCTGGGTAAGGTGAGTGTAAACAATCAAGCTATCCACCCCTTTCATATGCCTCATTTATGTTGTGTGTTTGTGTTTGAATGACAGGAGCGAGCTGGGGTGAAGATGATGATGATCCAGGACGGTCCGATGCCAACAGGAGCAGATAAACCTCTCCGCATCTCTGGAGATCCATACAAAGTGCAGGTAAAAAAGCATGTTTGGTCCCTCAAGCGCTTTCTCTCCTGCTCTAATCAAATCCTGCTAAGCTAAGACGGTTATGACCACACTGGCTTAAACGGTTTTGGTCTCTGGTTAACCTAGGTTAACCACAAATCCTCCACAAATCCTCGTCCTCACACAAGTCAAGCTTTCTCTACCTTTTAACAAATTGAGGCTGATGGTTCATTGACAAGGAAGAGACCCCAGTTGAGCTTTATTGTAATCCGGTCGGATTCTCTTTGCATCAGAATCTGTTTTTTATAGAAAGCAAAGCAGACTTCATGTATTATCACTTAAGTTTGACCACTAGTGCTTTCACACTTGCACAAACTCCTGAAAAACTCCTAAGGATTTCGGGGTGAGCAGTATGTGTGAAAACAAACAACCACATTTTTCACTCTGACTTTATCAGGAGTTTCTCCTGCCAGCCCTCTAGTATTTTTTCTGTCTTTTCAGACAGTATGTATAACAGAAAGGCTGACTTGTTAGCCAGACTTTGAATCTTTCCACAGTGTTTTCAAAAATAACGTTACGTAAATAAGCCATGTGCTGCACATTGCAACTCATTGAATCAGGTTTCATGCTTCTTGCGGTTGGTGCGGCGATATTGCGCAATCGCGGTTGGCCCGAGAATAGTCCGCGTAGGTTCTGAGCGCCCAGCCGCGCACCTCCAAGATTTTGTAACAACGCGGATGGGTTCGTGCCGACCTCGTTTTAATGCTTGGCTACAGGGCCCGGAAGTACTTCGGGCAGTGTTGAGCAATCAGACCGCTCTGCAATCAGTATGAAACAACTCGCTGTTCGCAGGGACCGTGCTCGCCGACTGCAAGAAGCATGACAGCTTGCGTCATAGACCCCCTCCAGATATTTTTATTGCAGATCTAAATTAATCACACAAATGACCTATTTGGGATCCAAAACGGCGAATTTCGCCAAAAGGTGATAAGTTTGCACCCCTGATCCTCTTATGTGTCCTTTCTCCTCATCCTGCAGGCGGCAAGAGAGTTGGTGTTGGAGGTGATCCGGGAGAAGGATGGAGACTTCAGGTCAGGGCGCAATGACTTCAGCGCTCGACTTGGCGGAACCAGCCTGGATGTACGACATACACAGACAAACACACACTACTAACATTTATAGCAGCTTGCATGGAAAAGGGTCCATCAAAAACATGTTTTAAAAGAAACATTCATGTCTAGTCTGTCCCTCTGCAGGTTCCAGTTCCCCGGTTTGCTGTGGGAATCGTGATAGGCAGGAATGGAGAAATGATAAAAAAGATCCAAAATGATGCCGGGGTCCGAATCCAGTTTAAAGCAGGTCTCTTTACACTAAATCCACATCATGCTGACCTGTTTGAATCAAAACGATCCTCTTCAAACTGGTCTTTTTACATCGCAATAAACAAGTTTAAACTAACATAATATAAGCCAGTCATAAAGTAGTTTGTGTAAACAGCGACAAACCAGCAACCCTGTTTGACAAAGATTTTAACCTAGAGTTTTTTCACGTTCAGGTTTAAAGCCCCTTAAAGGAGGAACTTTCATGTTTGCACTTATTTAACCCAGACACCAGGTCCTGTGTCTTTGTGACAGGATGGTCCAGATTACAGAATGTTGATCTAACCTCTGTGTTTCTTACAGATGATGGCATCAGCCCAGAGCGTGTTGCTATGGTGATGGGTCAGCCAGACCGCTGTCAGCATGCTGTCCACCTCATCAATGAGCTCATCCAGACTGCTCAGGTAACAAAGAAACAACCCCTACACACAAACACAGATGGAGGTGTTTTCACTGAACTCTTTTCATTATGTGTGTGTGTTTTTTTTTTTTTTTTTTTAGGAGCGTGATGGTTTTGGCTCTGCCCTGCGTAGTGGGAGGGTCAGAGGGCGTGGTGACTGGACTATGGGCTCTCCTGGTCCACTTCAGGAAGTGACCTACACCATCCCTGCTGACAAGTGTGGCCTGGTCATCGGCAAAGGTAGAAGGGAAATCTTTTTTTGTCTGACAACTTGTTTTAAGACTTTCTCCACAAACGTATTCACATCTTGCAAATGTTTGTTTTGTACTCTATTACAAATACTTGATATTTGAACAGGTTATCACTGTTTTCTTTGTGTCGCCTTTTTGAATGAAGCAGAATGAAAAAAAGTAAAGAAACACAGCTAGAAAATAAAAGAAAGCAGTGCAGCAGTCATTCACCTGCAGTACAGACATAAAAACCACAATGACCAGCAATATTTCAGACTCAACTTCTGTACTTGTATCATTTTCCGAATTTCAGAATGAAATTTGGTTTGTAGAACATTCTATCGATGCAACTCAAATATCATCAATAATGCAAAATGGTTTTAAACAAAAGATGCAACTGATGATCAAAAGTTTTGATTTGGTCTTTATTTTCACTCTTTATGATGTCAGCAGCGAATAAAGTAAAAACTCCATCAGTGCCTTTTATTACCAGTATACTCTATTTAAAACCACTTAAAGACAACATCCATTCACCAGCCTGTCTGTGTGTGTGTGTGTGTGTGTGTGTGTGTGTGTGTGGGGGTGTGGGGGGGGGGGGGGGGGGGGGGGGGTCAAGAGGGTTGAGCAGCAGCTTCTAAGATAAAATCAGCAGAAAAAAAGAAATGTCAAGTACCCAATGTTAAGGCACCATATGGCCTGTTTGTGTGTCTGGTGGTCTATTGTTTGTCAGGACTTTCTATTGGACAATACACACACACACACACACACACACACACACACACACACACACACACACACACACACACACACACACACACACACACACACACACACACACACACACACACACACACACACTGAAGTGGGCAGTTCACAGTGTCATTTAACACAATGTTTTTATTTTATTTTTAATGAATTGCATTAAGATTTAAAAAAAGAAAATGTATTTCAGTGGGCAAATATTTCAATAAGGCATATAAGAAACACAACACTATCTTGTATAGCAACAAGCACAAGAGTATAATATAATATGGTTATCTGTATTTATGAAGAAATACAATTGTGTACTATTGTATTAGTTTGAACACAGTAACATAGTTGACAGTTAATGTATTATGCCCTTACATTTCCTACATACATTCGGTTTCATTCACAAAAATGTGCAATACTTGCATATTAGCATTCAAATAAATCACAGCTGGCTGTTACGCTTTAATCTACTGAGACTAAAGAAAACACGATCTGAAAACGCATACATCTGTATGACAAAACACTTCAAACATTCTACATTATAAAGTCACATTTTATTCAGTATAATGTTGAAATGCTGCTGAAAATAAAAGGGTTAACTCTAAAGCATAGAAGAGTTTTAGGATTTAAATTTTAACACTATATGCTCGATAGAGTCTGAACTAAATGGAGATTTATTCACTCTCTCCCCTTCCCTTTACCTCATAAAAGGTCCATTACGGGTCTCCTCATTTGGTTAACAAAGAGTTAATGACCTCAGGATATTCTGCTGAACTGCAGCAGCAGGAGGAGGATTTGTCCAGGATGCACACTCTTAAGTCCTTTTCACCCATGAACTCATCACATTTTGTAGATAATTCAGGACCTCACATTTTCCAGAATTGCCTTTAACACATCTCGCACCTCACAGCAGGAACTTTTCACTGTCGGATGCTTTCTCACAACTGGACATACTCAGTTTGAGTCGACGTGAGTGGTGATGGGGGGGCAGCTAGGTAGAGCGTTCAGAAGGAAGAGTCTTTAGTAATGGTGACTGTTTCTACATTAATATTAATACAACATGTATACAGGTGTTTCACAATAAAAACAGCCTATAGGGTGGTATAAAGCAGAGAAAATCTGCTCAACATTACCAATTCTGCTCAACATTCGCCCCGTCCACCCTCACACATCGCCTTACCTTCATAGAGACTTTTTTGGGGGGCAGTCAGGAAGAAGTCCACTTAAAGTCATAGTGAGCAGATTTGTTAGTTTGCGTTCACACATGCACACCACATGTACAATGTTTGGAAATTACAGGAGCAGTGATGATGACGTAGTACTGACGACTCCCCCTCCTCTTGCTGCCCCCCTCATCTAAACCTAACAGAGTATTTTGGGTCGTGAGAGCTTGTTTGACTCTGACTATCTCTCAATGCAAGAGACATCTGAAAGGCCGCTTAAAAATATTTGATGACCTGAATGTCCTGAAATTACCTTAAAGATGTCAGGAGTTCTGGTAAAAGAGGTTTCTTTGGTCGGAGGTTCTGTCCTTTCTGTTTAGTAACTTCAGTCATAACACTGCAGGCAGGATGAAGCTTTGTGTCACTTTGTGCTCTTAGTCAACTCCTTAAAGCTGCATCTCCCCCATCAGTCACTGACAGTTATTGCCAGCTGGTTAATGTTCCTCATCCTCCATTATATTTAGTCAACTTGATAATTAAAGATTATTTTATTTTAATAAACAAATTATTCATTTGTGCACTGTGATGAAGACATTCTTGTGCTTTGCAGTTGGTCAGCATATCCCCTCTGCCACATTACCACAGGTGAACCACTGTTTTATTAAAGTCTGAGGAGTAGGAAAAAAAAGAATCTAAGGAAAGAATGGCGAGAACATCGACTGAAAAGCATTAATTGCCTGAAGTCAACACTGAACAAAACAGAACTGGACAGCATATTAGTGAAAATCTGCCCTTTTTGTAACATTTTGAACACATTATGTGAAAGCCTGAGCACTCCATCCTTCTGTGTGAGACTATGTGATTTATAACACGTTTTTTGTTTTTTGTTCGTAGGTGGAGAAACCATTAAGAGTATTAACCAGCAGTCTGGGGCTCATGTGGAGCTGCAGAGAAACCCTCCCCCCTCCACTGACCCCAACACCCGGGTCTTCACCATCAGAGGCACCGCCCAACAGATGGACCTGGCCCGCCAGCTCATAGACGACAAGATTGGGGTACGTAAAACAAAACTACACCAACAGAATAAAAATAAACTTTACACTGACTTTAAGCTGAGTTATAAATCAAACACGCCTCCGTTAGTACACCAGTCAAAATAATCCAGTTTTATTCTCACTCAGTCTAGAGTTTGACTGTAAGTAAGACCCAAACCAGTCAAAGTCTAAGTTTAAATAGACGTCTAAATGCATCCTTTGCATACATGGTACTTGATTTTAGCAACAATTGAAGTGAAATGGAATTAAAATGAATTGGAAATGGATTGGACTGCTCGCTCTGTTCACTTAATCAGAAATGATCTTGAGGTAATTTTTTTCTTTTCTTTTCTGTTATCGTGCCAATTGAAAGACAGCAAGAAATTAAAGAAAATATAACTAAAGACAAAAACAACTAACGATCTCAAGAAAAGCAGCCATGTTTTATGCCTTTTAATTATTTGGTACAACAGGCCAGCTAAATCTGGCTACATTTTGGGGCTGGGCTTAAGTTGGCCTGTATTGTAAGTTTAATTTACCAACTTCACTGATGTTTTAGCAGCAGAAAGACAGACCAGAATCTCTGTCATAATGTCTCTGCAACTTACTACATGAAATGAAAATGAGGTTAAAGTAATACATTTCATTAAGTAATTAAGAAACAAATATTAACAAAAATAAGCAGTGATCCCAGTTTGCCTTGAAGATTTGTGCCATAAGTAGCAGATCTCTAAACAGAAACAAACCCAGAGGACATGAACCCAGAAGAATGAAGGATGTAAGTGGTTAACAGTCATCGTACTAAGATATAGTTCACATTTTATATTCACTATAGATTACCACGTATGAATTTAGTTAATGAATATATTTAATAACTGTTAAGTTATGACGTCTATATTGTTTATGTGAAGCATGACCTTGAATTTGAAAATAGTTCTGTATAAAGGTTATTTTCTCAAAATGTTGAATTTGTATAAAATGGTACAAGCAGAACTTGTCAGGACTGAAAGAAGGAGATTAAACTCTGCTTGGTCTGTCGTCTCTTCTGTAGGGTTCAGGCATCATGAGTAATGGAGGATTTGGCTTCAGTCCCTTCACCCAGGGCCCTGCTACACACCAGAAGTAAGACATGCACACACACACACACACACACACACACACAACTCTCCACTGTTAGACATGAAGCTGCTTCATACTCTTCTCTGCTCGCTGGTGTGTTCTTTTTCTTTCATTGATACTGTGAAGGCAAAAATAAACTGTTGGTTGGTTGGTCCACCATGTTGGATATGTTATAAACATTACACTGTGACTTCTGCAGCGTCTTTTTTATGTCATGTCTTGCCTCCTGAACCCTCCCATTGGAAAGTGAAAATCTCCCACTATGAAGGCTCTGTGTGAAAGAGTAACTCAAGCAGATTTCAGAAACAGGCTGTCCTGATATTTTGTAGACATTTTTGGGAGTGCATGTGTGAAAAGTGTTTATTTTGTGTGTGTAGCTGTGGCAGCGGGCAGACCTTCCTGACTGGTGTTTGGGGGAACACCTACCAGACCAGCTGGCAGAACCCTGGACAACAAGACCCTGGTAACACACACACTTATCTTTATTGAAAATGAGCCTGCTGTTCTGCATATCATTCAGGGGGGGTTAACTTTGTACACAGATAATGTGAAAAACTGTGGCATACAAAAAATGTAACATGGCTGCTTTCTCTGTATGTATGGCCTCCTTAAAAAGATCATAAAGACTCTGTAGATTTTTGTCTTGTTTTTACCTACTGCTTGAAAAAAGAGCCACACAATGAAGCAACGTATTACACTTTCACTGAATGAATGAGAAAACTTTAACATATAACCACAGTGTTTGAGTGGACAGGATTGGATGGACTTGGTTAATATGTAACCCGCCCCTTTTGTCTGCGAGGGTTGTGTAGAGCTCTAGGAAAATGTTCCCCTTGCTTGGTGCTAAGCTAGTGGATCATAACAGACAACTTTTGAAAATGCTTAGCTAACTGGGGAATGTGTAAAAGTAACACTAGATCCCAGGGACCTCATTCATCAACAGTCTGTAGAAAATGTTCTTTTGCTTTTAAAAATTAAATGTAGTATGTGCATAGGTACAAAAAAATCAGTATTTATCAAACATGCTCACACCAATCACTACAGTTTGATGCGATCTAAACAGGTGAATCTGCATTTTTATGAATCTTCCTTTGTGTTTTTCTCATGCAACTTTGCGGCACTCATTTTCCTGAAATCTGAAAGGATTGAGCATTTAAAGACGTTAAAAAAACTGACAATTTTAACCCATTCCTGGTATAAACTTTTTTAAGCTATGTTGTCTGATGACTTTAACTCCTTCACACACATTATGGTACCTGGCCTTACAGAAGCACTGGCTGTGCTTCTTAATTTCCAGCTGTGGTGTTTTGAAATAGTCATTAAGAACATTTCCTCAGGTTGATGTTTGTTTTGGTTTTAAAGTGCTGTTGAGTAGATTTGCCCAGTTTTATTCTTGATGAGGATAATGTTGATGGAATGGTTTGGGCCTTGATGAACTAGCTTTTTGATGCTCAGTGTGACGGCGATGATCCAGTGAGTTCAGTACAAACACTGTCAGACTTACTGACTGTTTGAATGTAATGTAGGTCAGCAGAACCAGCCTCAGAGCTTGATGACGGACTACAGTAAGGCCTGGGAGGACTACTACAAGAAACAGAGTAAGTGTATTTATATTATTGTCTTTTCACATTTAGTATCACATAAATAACACACTTTGCCATCACACAGAGCATGTAAACCACCCTGAATAGAAATATATTTCTTTACTTTGTTTCTTTCATCTTCGGTGTTAATGGTCCCAATGAAAAAACAGTAAACATTTTGAGGAGCAGAACTATTTCCACTCTGCTCAACTGTTACAAATTAGCTCCTGTTTGAAGAAACGGCTTGTGAGAAAGCTAAAAATGTCAGTGAACTACAAAAAAGATATGTATTAATTAAGACAACTTCACTTTTCTTTAATAACTTCAGATCCAGACATTCCGGTTAAAATGTATTTAAAAAGTGAACACTTGTGAAGGTGAATTGAGTTGAAACAGTAATTAAGTCTTGAGTCATGTTTTCTTTCTTGTGACAGCACAGCTCTGTAATATTATTACAGACTATTTACACAGAAAACTCCTGATGTATGAAGGAGGAGCTGCGCGTGTTAAACACAAACAGCTGAATCTTTCACTCTGACATTATCCAGAGTGTCTCCTGTCAAATCTTGGTATTTTTTCTGAATAAAGCTGATGTGAGAACGCAGCAGGATATTATCTGGAGTATTCACCTGAGTCAGTGGGTGAGGGTGGTGATGTTTACAGTATATCCTGTGACCAGTGCACTGTGCATAGGCTGTATGCATGTGACCGCTACGATCTCCGTGTCAAGATTAAATAGCTCCATTATGATTTCTGTTCATCAGTATTTTCTTCTCCGCTCTGTTGTGGATATTGTGATTCCGTTTAACTATGGAAGCATTGAAATAAAGGAAGATATTCTCATAATAGCGTCGAAAAGCAGACTCTGGTGCTTTGTCCGCTATTTCCGCGTCTTCTTTTTTATGTCATATCGTACCTAAGAAGACCCCTCCCATCGACGAGGATAGTCTCCTGCTGTTAAGTGCATACGTGAACAGCCAGGTCAGGAGAATTTCAGGAGCAGTACAACTGAAATTCTCTAGATATTTTCAGGAGTGCATATGTGAAAACAGCTTAAGTGTTGAGCCCTGATTAAAACAAAGTAAGTATAAAACTTTAGGAGGTCACAAACAGCATTCTAAATAAGTAACACTTTTATTAATTAAATCCCTAACAGAGATGTGGTTGTGCCCTCGTCTGTGTGTTTGTGTGTGTCAATAGGTCAGTCGTCTCAGCAGAGTTCGGTGCCAGACTACACTGCAGCGTTAGCAGAATACTACAGACAGCAGCCCTACCTGTGGAACCCTGCCCAGATACAGGTAACACAGGAATCTGATCATGAATCTGTTTTGTTTGTTGTTTTAATCAAAATGTTCCTGAAACAGGGTTTCTATTAGACCATTAGAGAGGAATCTTAACATAATGACTGCAGCACTGAACGATGATGTCATTTCCTGTGTCTTTAGGATCACTAGAGACTCCTCCCTCACCGGTGAAGGCCTCGGATGGTCATCGAAGGCAACCGAATCAGGGTTTCCTTGCAACGCTCTGCCGCTTCCTCCTTCTTTTTGTAGAGAAAACTAAGGATTAACTGAAAAATCACGAACTCTTTTCTTTCTGTTTTTTAACCTTACAAAGTCGATATTTTGTCAGGCAGATTTTTTTGGACTAGCCTCTGGTCTCTCCACAGTGTAGACCTGTTTTTTCTTTTTTTTTTTTTATCAAACTTGAACTTAAAGATGTATCAGTGTGGCTTTGAACAAAAAATCCAGTATAATCTATATTTTGTCTAGTTTTATTTTCCAATAAGAAAACGGTATAAGGCTTAGCAGTCTTGAGTAAGAAAATCAGATATTATTATTATTATTATTATTTTGTTTATGATAATGTTTTAAAGCATGCGTCAGATTGTGTGTTGACTCTCAGTTATTTTTTTTATTTTTGGCATAGAAATATTTTAATAGCATCAGATGGAAATTTAATGTTTTACCGTCAGAGACAAAACTGTTTTTGTACTAAATTTGTGCTCGCTGGGTCTGTTTGTTATCGATCTAATTTTACCTGTTAAGTCGCCATCTTGGAGGTGCAATGACGCGTTTATTGTCTTCTTTTGGTTTGATGATAGTTCTTATTCCTGTATCTCTATAGTGATTCTTTAGTTTTTATGATGTACTGATGAATAAATGCCGATTTATATTGCGTTGTCTAAAGCCAGATCTCTCTGTGGTCAAACACTTTGTGTCCTCCACAGGGTTAAACCTCCAGCCGACACCACGTTTCCCCACCTCAAATGTCATTACAAAGTGGGGAAATTTACTATTTTCTTACAGAGTGAAACTTTATTATTGTTGTTGTATCTTAGTTCTGCATTTCTACTTTGCCGATTTTTTTCGTACGAGAAGTGTTAGGAACTGAACAATGAAGTTATCGATTCTTTAAGGATTGTGTTGGCTTCAACAAGCGTGTTAGCTAAATGCGCAAGTTAGCTAAACGTGTGTAAGCAAAAAGACGTGTGATACCTCAACTGTGTGTTAGCTGAATGAACGTGGTCGAATAGATTCTGTTAGCTGTCTTTTATTAGCTGAATGTACAGGTTCATTGAAAGTTGTGTTGTCTGGACAAGTTTGTGTTTGTGTTAGCAAAGCAGGTGTTAGCTTTGAAATTTGGCTTTTACTGAACATGCAAGTTACTTGTTTTTGTTAGTTAAATGAATGTGGTGGCTGAAGTGTTTGATTGGTGTCTAGTGTGTGTGAGCACAATATGTGGGTCTGCTGAATGTGTAGCTGTTTGCGCTAAGTTAACTTTTCAATATACCGCACTCAAAACATACAGGCAGTAAATAACCGAATGAACAGCCTCTAAGTTGTAGATAGTGTGAATTTTGTACAGCTTAGGTATTACCCCCTTTTAAAAAAGAAAGCTTTGACTAAATAAAAAACAAAACAATAAAAAACATAGTTCACCCTGTTGACTTCTAGATTTACTAACGAACTGCCATTAAAATGAGTAAATTGTAGTCTGCTTTACAGAATCATCCCTAACTCTCCTCTAATCGTTCAAGACTTAGCTGGCAGTATGAACAGGTTAGCTTTAGTTTGTTTATTGGCAAAACTATGCATATAGCTGAAGTTGCTGAATATGTGTTCACTCTAAAACAGTTAGTTATACTTTGGTTTATATTTACACGTTTACAACAGCTTCATGTGTGAGTGTGGTGTGTGTGTGAGTTAACTGGGTGTTGTGTTTGTTAGCTGTTGTTTGTCTACAAAGGCTAGGTTATGGTTCTCCAACATGCGTGTTTCGTTGCTATTTTATACATGTATGAACAAGATATTATTTTTTGCTTTACCTTTTCAAATCACCTTCCCACAGGAGCTTAGATCTGCAAATTAGCTTGTTCAACACTTTACTAGATTTTGATGATTTGTGAGTTAGCCTACAGATAGCCACTAGCATAAATCATGGAAAACCATTGTTAGTCTTTGCAGAAGTGTAATTCCAGCTGAGCTAAATGTTTGTTAGCACTGTGTGTTATGTGGTGTGTATTTCTGTGTTAGCTAAACAGTGTGCGTGTCGGACCACAGAGAGGTTTGTCTTGTTGAGGGAGATCTGGCTGTTGCGTTGAATATTGAATCAGTGGTTTTGCTTCATGTATGTGTGACGATGATGATGACTATAATAATTAATGACGATGATAATAATGAGTTCTCCTGTACAGGGGTCTATTTAAATCTGTTCATCAAGTTATGAATATTCAGTTTGTTGATAATATAATATGGTTTGTGTAAATTTCCACACTCTGGCGGGTGCTCTCCAGTTAAAAATGTACTTTGTTATCCTTGAAATTGTTAAATTCACATGTTGTCTAACCGATTTACAAAGAGAAGTATGTGTTATATATAGTCTCAAGACTGCTAGGCTAACTGTCTCTATCTCTTCTCCTTGTCTTTCTGTCTCTGTCTGGATGGCGTCACGTTAAGAAAGTTCATTGGACTTGTAAATTTTCAACGCGTCTGTAATCGGACCATGTGATTACAGCTTTGTGTTATCGTCACAGGCGTGTTGAACGGTCCTGCAGCTGGTTAGCGTGGCGGCTCCAAGGCGAGGAGAGCTGTAGTTGGGGGTTACCTTCCCTAATAATTTTTAAGAAACACTGGAGTGGACAGGCTCAGTGCTCACTAGAACCTGCAGTGGGTCTAAACCAGTAACCAGTTGCTGGTTAGCCGGGTCACACCAAGCCTCCCAATGTCCCAGAATCAGGACTGGACACAACATCACCTGTCCACTACAGTGTAGATCTTCCTAGTCCCGACCCCTCGTCCTGAAGGGGTGACGGGGAGCTTTTTGGTTTCATGGTTTCTGTTGTTTTTCTAATGGACAGACGTCCTAACTGTAACCTGCAGATTTTTCTATTAGATTGTATTGACAGATAGTTGTGTACGAACCCGAGCCACGAGACTGTCGATGGCCGAGGAAGAGGCAGATGGATGATTATGATGTTTAACATGAGGGCTAATAAACAGGCTCATTCTTTCTGACTGACTGTGTTTTTATCTCCTGATACATCATCTAATTTACTACTGACTTAATTACAGCAAACAAGAGAATAAACTACAAACTTACTGATTTATTAAATGACTTAAGGAGCAAACTAATTATAACATCACTATAAATGCATTTTAAACCTGAAACCTCACACATTGGGTTATTTTATGAATTTATTTAAAGTCTGGAAATATTTTTGTAACTTGTTTGTTGATAATTAAGATTTTCTTAAACAGCATTAAGACTCTTAATTTGCATTATGTGTTATCTTTGAGCAATAACTTGGTCCTGACCACCAGGGCTTACCAAACAATAGTTCAGTAAACAACCGATCTATTACAAACATTGAAATTGCAGTTTTCTATAACTTCAAAATCATCTAATGAGGTTAAGCATCACTGCCTGGGTAATGTTCTCCTCACTTCACTGAAACAGACTCGCTCCTTCCATCCTCCAGCCCGTTTCAGACGTCTATGTTATTCTACGCCGTAGGTTCAGGTAGCCCTCTACTTACTCAGAAGCCTACATACGTAGTCTGATGTGTACTTCCTCTAAAGTGTGAAGCGCAGTCTATGCTTCTGTGCTGTTGTGAGCACTATATACTTGTTGGTTTGTCTGCGTAGCTCTGCAATACTACAAACGCTAGTTGGATGTTATCACCAGTTTTTGGTTCTGCCTCATTCTCTGATTGTTTGTGTACAGGAAACCGTGGCGACTGAAACCGAACATTTTATATTGGAGTTGGAGCTGATGAGCAGCAGTTGACTTTCTTGTTGCGTTCTTCCCACTTCAGAAATATGTGTACAGTGTAGATTGAACGCATTAGTATAAATCAGGCTGTAAGACAAAGCTAACTGGCTGCTGTTTTCGGCCATTATTTTTTAAGACAAATATGAAAGTATTTTATTTTTGTCTAAGTTAACTTGCCATACAAAAAAAAAGTCAAATCCGTAAGTTTCCCTCTGTGCCTTTACGTGACAAGTAGGCCTGTCAGCATTAACTAGTTAAGCGTAATTAATAATTCCGTTTTTAAATTGTGATTGATCGCATGCTATTTTTGCCCCTTAGGCTAACGTTGATAGGTCTCCGCAGTGTCTCCATGTTGTCCCAGTGATGGAAAAGGACGATACCTCTGAGCCTTTGAGTGTCTCATTTCACTTAAAAAAAAGAAAGAAAACTCTGTCATACAAGTAATATCCATCATATGACATCAAACTTTTTTTTTTTACCTTTCCTTTTTGTCTGTTTTCATTTTGTTTTTTCCGTGGTCATATTCATTTCGTAACCTTCGATCTACCAGAAGGCCTTTATTTTATTTCACAATAGCAGCAGGGTTGAATTCAAACATAAAGTACTCTCAGCTTAAGACAGGACAACAATAAATAAATAAAAGACAACTTACAACTTTTTGTATTTTTAAATGTTAAATAAGGGAATTGTTAAAATTCATCCAGTTAAAAATGTGATTAACTCGATTAACTATTTTAAAATGAGCAATTCATCTAAATTTTAAAAAAGTAAACGTTTGTCAGCCCTAGTTTTAATCAAACATGTAATGGAAGTTGACAGATTGCTGTTTTAACATCGTCTGGTTGGTCAAAACTTTTGCCCCTTCAAAGGTACTACAGTATGTGAAGCAGCTAATGGATAGATTTTTATGTTGATGGCGAAGGTTTTTTTTTTTTCCAGGAAGTTAAATTGATGTGATATTTATGCTAACTCCCAAGTGGTTAGCCTAGCCTATCCCAAGCTCCCCAGTGGTTATTACTCTGTTACTGTGCAACAACAGGCTGACATCAACAGATGATCTTCAACCATCAGATATATTCCATTTATGCAGGTATGTAAAAATGGAAATGTTATGATAGTACTATATAGGGTCAACATTGACACGATCTTTAATCATTTGTTTTTGTGATTAATCGATATTTTGCTTGATCATTTTGACAAATTGATAGTGTGCTAACAAAGAAATCCTGAGTGGATAATGCCATCTAATCTAACTTTTGTGGCCGATTTGGCTGGTTATCTGGCTAGCTTACCATTTGCAAATTATGTTTTTCAGCTTACTTTAAGAAGCAACCAATTTCAGATCTATGCAATGTAGCAAAGATGCATCTAGCTTGGTCGTTTTGAGTAGTATAATAAAATAGTAACGGGTTTTTTTTTAACATGTATTATGATAAAGTTTAGTGTTTACTTACAGATGAATTTAACACAATACAAGCCATGAGCTGAGGTACGCTTCTGAGCAACAGCGCTTGTGCATGTAAGTGAGGGGTGTGGCTTTTGAGGGAGCACGGAGGGGAGGGGGTGGGTGTAGAGATGGAGCACTGAGGGAATGCTACTTTCAAAAGCAAGCTAGTTTTCCAAAATTATCAACCGTGCCTTTAACTTAGCTACTCACTACGGTGTGCAAACAGCATAAAGCTGCCTGTAGTTCACTTAAAAACTGGTGTCAATGATGATTTCCTGAACATTTAATGCAAGCCAGAAATGTTTTCTTACTAATCTAAACATTATTTTTTAATTATATATACTGGATATATTTTGGGGACTTTTATGCCTTTACTGAGAGGACAGTGGATAGAATAGGAAATCAGGGAATGGCAGGCAGGAAATGAGCTGCAGGTCGTACTCTAACCCCGCCTGCCCGCCTTGGGGCGCACCCCAACCGCTAGGCCTATTTTGAGTAATAGAAACTTTAATGTAGACATTATATCCAACACACTCAGGGTCAATGTGTTTCTAAGCTGCAGTCACAGCATCTCTTCATGTCCTGACATGAAAAGTGGGATTTATTATTTATTCATGTTCCCAGAGCGGAGACAGATGGTCTGACTGTTAGTGTGATGTCATCTGTCATTAAGACATTACTGTAATCACACACTCACACACCTACAGACCTCCAGGGATGAATGAAGCTGCACTGAGGGAGAAGAGCAGGTATAGAAAAACAGAATTATATTTATTGAATTGTTATTTTATATTAGCAACTTCAAACAAAAAAAACCAAATAACTTAATATTAATTCAAAATGCATTTAATAATAATTTTATATTACAATTCCTTGTATTGTGTGCAAAAATGATCTTGTTCGCACAAGATATCTAATTTGTGTGCATAATGTTATAACTTATGTGGAAAAGTTATTTATATTTTGCACACAAGTTATTATATTATAAAATGTTAACTCTTTGGGACATTAGGGGCTCCACATATTTGCATACGTCATCATTGTTATTTATGCCAATGTATACTTGTGAACCTCTTCATAGTGTGTAAAATCTTGATTTAAAAAATAAACTAAAACTGTCAGAGAGGTTTTTAATCTATTATTAAAGAACACTAAATGGAAAAACCTGTGACGTACAAGTACTCGAGTACAGTATTTAATGATTTCACTCACATTTTATGTGCAAACCATTTCTTGCAAAAATGTTATTCGTAGTCACTGAGGTTTCCAAGCAGCCAGCCAAAACTTTTGCCCTTAAACATCTGAACTCAAGTCATGTAGGTCCATCAGATCCACAAAATATTCTTGCTGTAGAAGAAAAAAGCTTTAAAAATGTAGTCCATCAACCAAGAGCATCATGGTGGCTACATCCACTTTTAGCAGTATTATCTGAAACAGTACAGTGCAGTACTAGTGCTCTTACTAAAAATGAAGGAGGTTATAGGATGAAGATGGGAATGATGGAGTGATAATTATTGATGAAGAAATCAGACAGGAAACAACTAAAGAGTCCACTGTTACTGGCACTGTGTGCGTGTGTCTATGTGTGTGTGTCTGTGCGTATGGGTGTGTTTGTGTGTTTGTGTGTGTGGGTGTGTTTGTGTGTGTGGGTGTGTTTGTCTTTGTGCGTGTGTCTGTGCGCGTGTGGGTGTGTTTGTGTGTGTGTGCGTGTGGGTGTGTTTGTCTTTGTGCGTGTGGGTGTGTTTGTCTTTGTGCGTGTGTCTGTGTGCGTGTGGGAGTGTTTGTGTGTGTCTGTGTTTGTGTGTGTGTGCGCGTGTGTTTGTCTTTGTGCGTGTGTCTGTGTGTGGGTATGCGTGTGCGTGTGGGAGTGTTTGTGTGTGTCTGCGTTTGTGTGTGTGCGCGTGTGGGAGTGTTTGTGTGTGTGCGCGTGTGGGTGTGTTTGTCTTTGTGCGTGTGGGCGTGCTGCGGTGTAGTGTTTCAGTGGTCATAAAGTACAGGAAAGAGCTCGGTAAGTACAGATGAACTATGTATGTCGGACCTGATTAAACATTAAGGTAATGGTGATCTGGACCCAGTCCAAATGTTTCCCATGATGCTCAGGGACCAACAGGAGCAATAAAATGTCCGTGTCAGTTGACTGCACTTCATGGCCAAAAGTATGTGGACAGCTGAGCACATTTTTAAAAGCACAAACGCTACATTCGATAGTGATACTGTGTTCATTAACAGCATCCATGTCACTGCTCTTAGTGTTTCTCTGCATGTTAATCCTGCTGTAGAGCTCCACTGATGTTCTACTTCTTGTTAACATTTGCAGGAGCTAACCCCAACTTGAGTTTTGGCAGACACACAGTTTCCCTCCAATACCAGATGTTAACAAAAATATAGACAAAATGATTTACATTTCCAACACTACCTATCAAGCTATCATGGGGTCTATTGCTTCTATTGTGATATAGCCCCCTGTGGCCCCTTCTGACGTCCTAAGACACACTGATTTTGTTTACATGCAACCATAGACTTTATAGAAACATGGACATAGTCTGAGTCACTCACTGGTTTTGGATGTGGAGTTCTGAAGCCCATTGAATGCAGTTCCCATATTTCAAATCTTGTCTCACTATAACTTTCAGTCAACAATCAAACAGGTGCAGCTGAGGAGGCCTCCCACCTGTCAGTCAAATCAGCCACGTCCTTAATAATGCAAAACTCTTGGCCTTAAATGAATCCAAAGAGATTAGTAATAAAGGCATTCACACCCCATAGGCCAATGAAAATGAAAAAATGGCATTTTGTATTTAAAAAATATCACTAAATTAACTTAGAATGGATCTCTTGGGGTTGTGATTGAAGAAAATGCTTGGATCTAAAATACACAAAACTTTTGCTCAGGAGACCAAAGTTTAAGTCAAATGACCGATTTGAAACAAATCATGTCCAAAATTCTGGTGCCTTAATAACACAACCACTCACCGCTTTTTTGAAACATAGAACTTGAGTCCATATTTGGGGGGGAAAAATCATTGTGTTGCTAAAGTTATGGTTAAGTTCTATCTTCTCAGAGAATGAACCCTCCACCATCAGGTCAGAAAGACAAGCTTACATGAAATAATGCCATGATCAAACTCATGCCCTTAAGACTAATGACTTTCTGTTTCTTTTCTTTCTGTTCTTCCATCAGGACATTTCTCTAGTAGCATCAACAAACCAAGCCTGAGCTCCGTGGTGACCTCCTCTATTGTCCGCCCGTCAGGCCGCTGGTTTAGTACTTCCTGTAAGGAGAAGGAACGTCAAAGCTGGGGGCCGATAGATTCTAGGTAAATCAACAGACAGTAGAGTGATGTTCTTTGGGTGTTAGCACACACACAGATCATACACTCAGTATTAGCAGGAGCAACTCCACTGGTTTGCAAAAAACATCTGAGCACTTCTACAACTTCTCACTTGATTTATTACTTCAGAAAAAAACCACCCCAACAGTGTATCGTCTTAAGTCTCATTCAACAAAACATGACAGTCATTTTCAAAATGATCACCCCACTAGAGTACAATAGACGATAAAACAATGCTTTAGGGCGTGCCTACTTTCTTATTGACCAGGTGGTACAGCAACCTGATAAATGTCCGTTTTTGGTTGTTGGAAAAGACATTCTGAGGAGTCAGCTGTTCATTTTCCCAGCTATTTGGTTTTCTCAAAGGCTTAAAAAAAAAGCCTAACGACAGTCCAATGAATTATGGTTATGGATGCATCTATCCAAGGTATCACTTGTGTTTGCTAATGTCTCGCGTGCATTATAGTTCACAAACCAATGTGAAATGGTTACATACATCCAATTCTTGTAAACAGGAAATCAACGTCTCAGAGATAAGTTGACTATTTAACAATTTAGATGAATTCTGTTAAAATATCTCAGAGATTAGAGTTGGAAAACAGTCAAATTAAAGTAATATTCAAAATTACAGGAGACATTTTTGGGAAACTTGGGATTGGCATTCCTTGCTCCCCAGAATAGGAATCCCTTGTTTTTCATCAGTTTTGCCAAATACACTTTGGAGATGTTTTGGTGAACATGCAGGAGCGGATTCTGTGAGCAAGGATTGCCCTCTTTAAACAAGCTTTTCTACAACTATTGACCCTTAAGCCATACCAGACTTTAGTCAGCAAAAAAGATTAAACATGAACATGTCTGAAGTCTGGCTGATGTGTCAAGTATTTGAAATACCCACATATCTGATTCTTTAATTCAAAATTGCAGAATATCACTTCATCACAGTAAAGTAAAACCTGCTGTCCCAAGAATAAATTATAATCTCTATCAAAGCAAACATTTTTCTTCTTTTTTAAAACGGCAACTATTTTTTCTGATTTTACTTGTACACTTTTACACAACTTAAATTTTAGAGTGGGACTTTTAGCTTTTAATACACAAGTTTAAGTGCGTGATATCAGTACTTTAACTTCAGTAAAGACTGTGGGTACTTTCTCTATCACTGATGAGTTAAAGTCTCTCTCCTCAGACATTTAATGAAGCTGTCAGTCAGAGTCCTCAGTTAGTGATTAACCCAAGGCAGATTAATTAGCCTACTTTCCATTCTTTTCAAAGTTTATCTTTTTAGTTTAAGTTGCATTCATATATTTTTCATAAACATTCAAATATTTATCATCTCGACATTATAATCTTTTGATGTCTGCATGTTTCACATCACATTGTTTCATATTTTAATTATCCTTATACACATCTGCTGCCGATGCAATTATCTAAATATGAACAAATGTTGAAGTTTAAAGTCGGTAAAGTGTGTAAGCTTTACCGAGCATCTGATGAAGATGATAAAGATGAAGAGTGGTGAGAAAAACGGCAACAAGCTGCTGGAAAAAAAAGAGAAACCCTGAACAACAAGAGGGAGCGTTTGATTTTGATCCCGGAGCAGCTGACAGCTTGTCTCCTCTCAGCCGCTGATGATCATTAAAAGGCTTTTTAAAGGAGGATTATTAACGTCTGTCCGGCCAGCATGAATACTGATGAGGCTGCAGCACAGCGCTAATCACGTTAACGGAACAATATTAGTGCGCCATTTGGGCTCATTCCCACCACCTCCTCCTCCTCCTTATTTCTTTTCTTCTCCTTTCACCTCCCTCCATCCTCAGCTCACCCGCAGGACTCTCCCTCTCCTCCTTTCTTTCTGTCTGTGTCCTCCTCTCTCCTGTTGTCCTCTTGTATTTACGCGTGCCAGTCACCTGCCGCTCCCTCCGCCTCCTGACTTCCCGTCGTCTTTTCGGGGCTAAAGTGGTTTCTTATTGGCCGTATGGAGCGAGTATAAAGGCGGAGAGGACACCGGGACACACTCACTGAAGAGCTTTTTGTTGTAAAAAGCTCATTAAAGCGTGTCCTCCTTCAATAAAGACGCGACTCTCCATTAATAAACTCCCGCTCGGCCCGCGTGCGTAGCGGCTTCAGCCAAACTCTCCTCCGCTCCTCCAAAAGAAAGAAAGAGACAGAAAAGAAAAAGAAAATCCAGCGTTCATTGAGTCAAATCAATTGAAAAACATTTGCAAATCTGCCATTATTCTAGGATTTTCTCTCCTTTTCTTCTCCCCTGTCTCTCGGGACAAAAGCGCGCAGCCTCCGTGTTTGGCACGGAGCCGTTACGCACGGAGCTCCGGGGAGCCTCACGGGGAAGAGCCGGGGTGGAAGCCCCGGGGAAAAGAGCGGAAAGCCGGCAAAAACAAACGGCGAACCGCCCGAAGTTTCGAAGAAGCGAGGAAAGCTCGCAGAAGAAAATTAAACGTATTAAATTAATCAGGATTTACATGAAATATGGCAAAAGTGAATACATTGTCTTCTAAATACTACAATATAATAGATTATATCTGTTTATACTTTTTATGTTTACTATGAACATTGATGTAGGCTATTCTATTTACTCAGTATAATGTATAATTGAATATAGGAATAACAAAGTAGGAACTAAATGAGAAAAAGGTAGAAAATCTGAGACAATAAATATAAAAGATTAAAATACTGAAACACACTTTCACATGCATTTCAATGTAATCATTCTGCTGTAGAAGTTTAAATGTAATTAATCATTTCTCTACAGCTGAAAGGTTCACTGCAGATGAAAGTCTGAATGTTTGTCCTTCAGTCAAACATCAACAGGTAGAATTAGTTTTGATCTGCTCAGCCTATAACATCAGAAGCATGCAAACTAAGAACACAAGTTTAAACAGAAACAAGTTTAGTTTAAAAAATAAAGATTAGCGCTTAACATAACAGAGTCATGATAAATATAACACTGAAAATAACCACACATGCCTAATGTGTTATTATTGTCAGTGTTATATTGTGCCTAATACCAGGAGTGATTCAGTCATGTCCAACAATTTTCTACCAATGTCAGTTTTAATATCTTCGAATAGCATTCCCCAGAGAACTGATATCAGGTATATTATCATGTCAGAAAATACACAAGGAAGCACCAAGTGCACAAGCAAACAAGAATCTGAAAAAGACAGAGAATGTGTAAACGAGAGTGTAAGCATTCACGTGATATAAAGGCTACGTTTATACAGTCAGTAAAAGCTGAATTCAGATGCCATCATTAAATAATATCTGCTTTTTCTTTAAATAATTCTCTTTTAAGTGTTGCAGTCTCCTTTCGGTCACATTTACATTCTCCATTTAAAATCAAATTAAATTCAATCTGGTGTTTCAACTGGCAGACTGATGACAATAGGACTTCGTGTGTGTGTGTGAGTGTGTGTGTGTGTGTGTGTGTGTGTGTGTGTGTGTCTCGCGCTCATGAGTGTCAACAATAAATGTTTAAAAGCTCATAAATACAGATCAGAGTGAAGAAGAGAATAATGATCGTGTGGAGAGACGATGATAGGAGAAGGCTGAGGAGGAGGGTGAATAGAGGGATGAAGAAAGCAGCTGTTGTCTTGGTAATCTCTCCTCTAATCTGTTTTCCTGCTCTGTCACTCACACTGCTGCACTCCTCCTCCCCTTCTCCTGCTCCCTTCAGCTCACATTCCACCGCTGCAGAATCGACTTTTAACCTTTTAAATATTGTTAAAAAAGATCTCTGCTATACTGCAGTTTAAGAACTGATACTAAAAGTTATCTAATACAAGTTAAAGTCCTGCAGTAACTTAAGTAGATACTCAAGCATTAGCAGTTTGACATTCCAAGCATTTACATAGCAGTGAAGTGGACCTGTCCGTGTGTTATGATGTGTGATTGATGTGTTTGGATTTTAATACAGCTATATTTATGTTTAGGTTTAATTTTTACTGCTAGAGATGTTGAAGGATGCAACAGTTTTATACGCCTTAAACTTTAATTTATAGCAATGATCTCTAAGATCGTCATCTGATGTGTTGCTTTATAATGTTACATTTAATTTGGGTTAAATGGGCTTTTTTTGTTCAAGTTGAAGAATTTTCTCTAAATATATATTTAAAAAAAAAAAAAACTCTAACAGATGACAAACATTTCAAATCATCATACATGGAGGTGAATGCTTTTTAGACTGTAATCAGGTGAAAACTGTAGTCTAAAAAAACAGTCAAACGATCTGCTGGAGGAGAAGTTGAATGTAGCATTTAAAACAGATATTCAATCAAAGCACAAATACCTTGAATTGTGTTCATATTCCTTCCTAGGATAAATGTAGTTATTCAACACTGGACATGTTTGAGACCGATGAAAGACTCATGCTGCGTTGGCAGGCTTCTCTGAAGGTCCTTTTTCCCCATTGAGATGCTGTTTTCCGGCTTGTGTGTTTACAAGCTTTGTGTCGAAATATTCAGAACACACAACTCTATTTTATTAATCAGAATCTTTCTTGCCATAGAGACATTAGCTTTCATTCAAAATGTTTCTTAGTCAAATATCGAATTTCCTCTCACACTTTGAGTGGTTGTTTTGACTTCCCAGTCAGTAACAATGTTTGTGAATATTTCAACATCGCCTCAATATTGTAAGTATTTTTGTAATATTCTACTCTTTAAACCTCTGACTTGAATTCAACTTTTTACTCTGCTTCGTCTGTCTCATAACTTTAGTATCTTTGTGTTTGTTTGTTTTTTGTCCCATTTTTTTCTGCATCAAAAATCCATAATTTTATCAGTGTAGCGTTCATGTTGCTTAAAGTACAGCTTCACAGTTTTGGATCTGGAACCATTGTAGGAGCATGAACCGGTTTAATCAACACTGAACATGTTTCACACAGGATGGGGAACCTGCTGCACCTAATGAACACCTAACTGAACTCTTTGTGTTTTGGCAGGATGTCCCATCCTCCGCAGCTTAAAGTCACCAAAACGCAGAACCCCTCGTCAGCTCCTCCTCGTCCAATCAGAAAGCAGCAGGCTCAGTTCAGAAACACCTGAGACAGACCATACCTGTCAGAAAGATTCCTCACAGAGACTCTGCTTTTGCTGAGGTAATGAGATATTTGAATCATCTACATGAACGAGCTCTGTGTGAAGTCAGTATAAGGAGAGACCAATAGTTATTATGGACATTGTACTCTTCATAAAACATAAACAAACAAGATATTTCATTTATAATATTAGTTTGAGTTGAGCTGTTCTTTGTTTTGTCTAGTTTATCCTTTCACTTAACTACCCATCGTCCCTCTTTATGCAAATTATTAGTAATTAATTTCATCCTCTTATGTCTATGGTAGCATATTTAGGCCTATTAAAACAAACAACGTGCAGTCACAGTAACCTCTAACTGTCTTGTTTGATGTCTAGGTGAAATATGCTGTTTTCTCTTCTTTTTACTGCAGAAAACATTTAAAGTTGCAGTAAAACAATATAGATGTTGACGTATCTACTGAAATACTGGGGATCCAGAGGGATCAGAGCAAAGACTACTTTAAAGCTCCTATGCTGAAGTTTCAGGTAGTGTTGCTTTTGGCACCCCGTGTGAACAAAGTTTAAATGTCTTCTCTTTGCTCATCGTTTTCTAAATGCGTGAGTTGTGTTTTCTGACTAAAAACTCATCCGTCTTTATTTTAAATATCTTACATGAACACAAAATAAATCTCTGCCATGTACAAATTGTAAAATGTTTTTTTTTTTTGTTGGCAGGATGCTGCTCACCTCCTCTGAAACCCACTGTGTGGCAGATGTGACCAGCAAATAAAATAACATAGAAATAATGAATTTTATCACTGGTTGTCTCTATGGCTTTTGTTGGTTATAAATATGCATTGATATTTATTTCAGTCTGTTTCATAACCAGCAAAAACCTCATAACAGGAGCTTTAACCCAATAATTGCATTCTGTATTATTTACTGGTATCTTATAGCCTACTTTGTCATTTTCTGATAATTTTGGATATACTTTGTAGATTATTCAAAGTAGTATACTAACGTATATTCTGAATAATCATAACTCTAAGTGTTGATGTGCTTAATTCTTAAATTACAATACTTTTGTACCTACCCTAGACTTCTACATTTTGGTCTTTCTACTCCTTTTTGAATGTAAAGATTCTGACCTCACATTGGAACTTCTTGCTTACTACATTCTTCAACCATCTTACTGATTATGTTTCTGCTTCTTCTTCGTTTTTGCTTCAGAGAAAATCCAAACATCATGAACCGCGACCGGGTCTGTATGTCTGCTGGTCTGCGGTCTCTTTTTGTTTTCTTATTAAGTCCTAATTGAGTGTCTCTATGGTGTCACGAGCCTGAGCTAAACGGAGCAAAAGCGCGTGCAGCGCAGACACACATGCACGCACATACATTCGCACACTGCTCCTCCTCTCTTTATAGAGATGTAGGAGGAGGTGATTACAGAGTCTATAAAGACCCTCACCCTCTCTGTAAGCTTTATTTCAGCTCCTCAGAACTTCTGTTAGCACTTTAATATTTTCTTGGTTTAAACTTAGTCCTATTTTAACAATAGAAAAACACAAACAACTTGCAGCCACCTTGGATTGTTTTATTTTTAAGTTCAAAAGAAAAAGTGGAGATTTTATTGCAGAATATCCCTATTTTAGGACTTTTAAAACTTTAGTTCTCCTGGTGGCCCAGCTCCTCCCTTGCCTCGGTTCTCCTTCCTCTGGTCCCCGCCATGGGCTCCGTTCTGCCCGGCTCCTCTCTGGGCCTGAAGCCGGGCTTCAAGCCGCAGCAGCAGCCGCTCTCTCTGGCGGAAATCATCACCTCGGACATCTTGCACAGCTTCCTGTACGGCCGCTGGAGGCACGTGCTAGGCGAGCAGCATCACCACCACGCGTCCCACCAGCATCACCTGCAGCTCGAGGACCGCACCGCCCCGAGCGCGAGCCCCAAGACCGCGTTTACCGCTGAGGTGCTCGCGCAGTCCTTCTCCGGAGGTGAGTGAAGCAACTCAATTAAGAGTTACCAATTATCTCATCCTTCAGTCATATAATAACCATTATCTCTCCTGCGAGGATCAATGTCTTATTTCATTTTAAATTGCATACTCATATTTATATTTATACAGCCTACATTTTAAACTTTCCTTAATCACATATCAGATGGAAGTCTGTGTTTTCTTATCTTGAAAGAACCGCAATAGCCTAATCTTGAACTCTCAATTATCCATAGATTTAAAGACGCGGTTATAGGATGCCATATGGCTTTTTGTATCATGCATTTGCTTTTGATGCGGAAGATAATGTTGGATTACGTGAATTTAGATATTTCACGTTGAAGTCAAATTGAACCAAAAACCTTTAAAATAAAATTCCCACAAATTATGACACAAATTGTTCACATTTGGTAAAATTATGAAGTGCTTCTGCTTTAATTAAGAGCCTTTCATTTCGATATAGTGACTCATCAATTTATTTTGGATCTAGGCTATGTGTATAGTCAACTTGTAAGCTTGAGAGCTTAAAAATGTGTTAAATAATGTTTAATGTGCAGTAACTTCACAAGCAAAGTTTATTTAAGTTGCCTATTGCTCAGTATTTAGGCTGACAATCACCCTTAACCACAGCTGATCAAACTCTTTCAACGCCGTGAAATCAGATGATCATGCGCGCCTGCAAATCTCCACACAATCATTACATTTATTTTAAACCATTTATAGTTTAATACAACCTGGTTTTGGTTTCTATGACATTTCTGAACTGTCGCTGATGATGATAAATGATTTGCGCATTTTCTGTCCGGAGCTCCAAGTCGCGCGGAGTTTAACGCCTTTTGAAAAGTTCCTTTGGCTTTTTTCCACGTTTTAATGTGAAATTCGTTTCCGTTTTTGCTAAAATTCGTTCGGAACAATTTCAAAAGGTCCGTGAGAGCTCGAACCCGCTGCTCGTCTGATCCTCCCGCTTCATTTTAAACGGATTATTTCTGCAGGAATTGAAATCCGGTTTTCTGCATCGTGTGAACACAATCCGCTGCACATTTCTTCACTCCTGATGGCATTTACGAGTTTTTTTTTCTTTTCTTGTTCTCTACTTTTTAATGCGGATCAACTTGCAGCACTCTTCTCATCTCTATTGAAATCTCTGTTCTCCTAAATGTCACGAGCTGTTTCACGCTTCATCGTGAGCGTGAAACACCCTCTGACATCTCTCACTTTGTCTTTTATTATACATTTTTATTGCATTCTTTTCTGTTTTACTTATCCAGTCCGGAGTTTGGACCTTTCTTTGATTGTCAATGTTCAAACTGGGAGATTTCTTTGAGTAAAGTCTTTCTTAGTTTAAACTTTCTGGTTCATTAAAACCATCCTGAATGAAGATTTCTGGTCTTTGGCTCATCGGACAGCAGGGGACTTGTGCAGACATAATGCCTCTATTCAAGTGGAAAAAAATAGCATTTAACCTCATTAATATGTCTTTGTCAATGCTGCATTTCTGATCATTTTCCTGCTGATTTCACTTTTTCATTTTTTGTTCTCTCCTGCTTTCAGTCCTTACATTTCATTTTTAAAAGAAAACACTAATGGGCCTCCAAAAGTGAACTTTAATAAATGTGTTTTGTGTTTAGAGGTGCAGAAGTTGTCCAGTCTGGTTTTGCCCAGCGAGGTGATCATCGCTCAGAGTTCAGTCCCAGGTAACGTGTCCTTATTTCTTTTCCTGCATGTGTTTTAAATGTGTGTTTGTTTCTTACATTGCTGTCTATGTCTTCATTACTGAGCAAGTTCAGACAGTTCAACCAGATTAAATGCACACAGCCAAAAAGAATAATGAAGTTTAGTTTTATTCAACATTAAGCCTTAACATTAAGGATTTTACATTTTAAATATTTTCATATGCGCTGATCTAGGCTACTTGTCCCAATTAAGATTAAGATTAAGAATCAAAAAGGGTAATTAAAAGTTGTATTGATATCCTTTAAATTGATTTCTGGCATGGATCCTGCTAAAATTACCCAGCAAGCTTCTCTTCCAAGCCGAGAACAAACTGAAGGACAGAGAACTAAAGAAAAGAAAAACAGATGTGATTTCATGTCATAGCCTCCCATAGGCTTAAATATTTACTCTTATTTTTTTAGTTATGTCAGCTAAGTGTATTGTATGAATGAGCTCTGGTGCTGTTTGAGTTGAATATTTAATCAGCATGGATGTAATGATACCTCTGAAGTAACAGTATTTTGTGTCTTTGTCATGTTGCAGGTGAAGGTTTGGGAATTTTCTCTAAAACATGGATTAAAGCAGGAACAGAGATGGGACCATTCACCGGACGCCTGATCTCCCCTGAACACATCGACCTGTATAAGAACAACAACCTTATGTGGGAGGTGAGCAGAGTTTCCTGTGATTTACATTCACTACATTTATATTACGCTTGCAGACATTTAGGCCATCACTAGCGTATACCTTAACTTACAGCTTCTATCTATCTTCTTCTTTATTAACAGATCCAACAACAAAATTGATGGCTGTTTTTTTTTAACTGGCTGAGTCATTGACTTTCAAACAACAACAAAAACTTAATAACTTATGGCTGACCCTTTAACTTGATCTATTAGTGACTACCATCGGATACAAAGTTGCTCACTGGTTTTGTTGTTGTTTGTTTGTTTAATGTGATTGCCTGATAAATAACCACCCATCAACCAGTGGACTGTGTATTTTAAACTTGATATGATGTATGACGTGATTTGTCCTCCACACCTCAGGTGTTTAACGAGGATGGCACGGTTCGGTATTTCATCGATGCGAGTCAGGAGGATCAGAGGAGCTGGATGACGTACATAAAGTGTGCGAGGAACGAGCAGGAGCAGAACCTGGAGGTGGTTCAGATTGGCAGCAGCATCTTTTACAAGGCTGTGGAGGTCAGTAAATGCATAATCTCTGTATGCAGACACAGCATGTATGATATTAACTTACCGGTAACTTCCTGGTTTTAACTATGTCAATCTGAAACTTCTTGTTTTGAAAAGTGCCGTCAGAAAACTAGAGGAACCAAATACAATGAAACCATTTTTTAGTAAAACAAATGAGTGACAAAAGAACAAAAGAAAAGTTCAGGTGTGTGCCGCCCTCTGCTGGCTCAAAGATTAGAGATTTAAAAAACCTGTTCCAGTCCTCCTCTATCTCTTAACCGATCAACTGAAACACAAATTACTTGTTGAAGTGTTTAAGCAGAGAGTTCAATCTCCCAGATACATATTTCTAAAGTTGTTGTTTTTTAATTGTTGATTCATTGAAAAAAAAAAAAAAAAGCATATTTCCCGGTGACAGATGACTCACCTCTTTTTGTTCTCCTCAGACGATTCCTCCGGATCAGGAGCTGCTGGTCTGGTACGGAAACTCCCACAACACCTTTCTGGGAATCCCTGGAATTCCAGGAGGAGATGAAGAACAGAGCAAGAAGACCAAGAGTGGTAAATAATATTCATGATTGATGCAGAATTAATAATAATAAGAATAATAATGCATGCAACTTCTATGGTGCTTTTCTAAGTACTCAAAGGCGCTTAACAAAGGATAGCAACAAAACAAAACAGAGGAGGATAGTAGAGTGGAGAATTGTAATTTCTTGCTAACATCAGAAAAAAAAGTAAGGTATGTCATCAGATATGCCCTTTACAGAAGAGGTCAAGGGCTAAGAATTAAATACTACAATCATTTTTAAAATGAAAGAATTAAAATATATAAAATAAGAAAACCAAATTACAGAAACTTCAGATTCAAATTATAATTTTGTTTTTTACCTTTGGAACTGTGACTGTATGTAACAGAAGAGAGTGAAAACTCAGTTAAAAACAGTTAAGAGTTTGAGTTTTGAATAAGACAATCCTTACTCAAAATGTTGTCCTTGAAAAGTTTTGTGTCTTTTTTTGAAGAAGGTAAATGAAGAAATCGAATGAAAATGTAAAATCTGACTTCTAATATTAAATTTGGAAATCTACATTTTGCAAAAGCAATAAAACAAATATTATTTAAAAAAAAATGTCAAGGTCATTATTGTGACTTTAGGGCCGATCCTAAATAAAATATCAGACGTATAACTTTATTTGCAGATCCAAAAATTCAAATCTCTTTATTTAAAGAATATGTAAATTCTATGGCTAAGTTTTTCTTCTATTTTTCTTCCATAGTCCTTCAATAAGAAAGGATCAAACTTTGTACAAACAGTCTAACATGTTTCTTCTCTTCGTCCTCCCAGATGAGTTCCATACCTGTGAAGGCTCCTCTTCTACCTCCTCCTCCTCCTCCTCCTCCTCCTTGTCCTCCTCTTCGTCCTCCTCTAGTTTGGGTCGTATGCGCTGTGTGATCTGCCACCGCGGATTCAACTCCCGCAGCAATCTGCGCTCTCACATGCGCATCCACACGCTCGACAAACCTTTCGTCTGCCGCTTCTGCAACCGGCGCTTCAGCCAGTCGTCCACACTGAGGAACCATGTGAGGTTGCACACCGGGGAGCGTCCTTACAAGTGCCACGTCTGCCAGTCGGCGTACTCACAGCTGGCCGGGCTGAGGGCGCACCAAAAGAGCGCCCGGCATCGGCCCACTGGAGATGGAGGGGCTGCAGGAGGGAGCGTGGTTGTCCACTCGGCCCACTCTCCTCCTCACCCACCACAGCTGACAGCCATGCCTCACCCTGCGTCACTGGTTCACCATATTCCAACCATGGTGCTGTGAAAAAGACCGAACCCACAGACAAAAAAAACACACTCACTCACACACACACACACACACTCACACACACACACACACACACACACACACACACACACGCACACACACACACACACACACACACACACACACACAGAAAGACAGACACTTTTTGTAAACAGGAACAGCAACTTCCATTATGGAGGAAGATGCTGAATTGTCTGCTAATAACACTGGTTGTCAGATGACTGTGCTTTAATATTTTATGCATGCACTCACAAATGTATTAGACAACAAACACACTGGTACATAATTTTCATAGATCAGTTGAAAGGTGGGACAGTGTTAGTGTGTGACTCTATCCTATTATTTCACATAAGTCAAGTATCCTTGAAATGATGGTGTTGTGCGTTGGTTTGCATGCAGATGGCTCTCTGTAAAAGGTTGTAATGTGTGTGTTGAACACTGGGAGATGCTACAGTCATGGCACTAAGGCCACGACAGAGGAAACCCCTGAGGTTTTAGTGCTTCATCCTACAAGAATAACCCTTATTATTCCATTATGCTAACAGGTTAGCCTTTATGATGCTGGGTTAGCAGGTTCCTTGCTAAAACTGAAATAATACTTCCTGTTTCTGATTCATAGTATGCTTGTACAGTAGCATTTCCATCCATACCATTCACTTATAGTATCATTAGCATCTGGAGCATGAGTATACAATTGCATGGTACAAAGGTCTGGAAATAATATTTGCTGTTAGCTGCATGCTAACTTTACACTTTACTGACCAATCAGTAAAAATGATAAAAACACACAGGATTTCTGCAAAGAAGATCATTACTTATTAAAAAGGCAGAGCCTGATATTCAAGATATTAAATTGTTATTATAATTATTATTATATTATTAATGTCTGTTGTGCTTCAGCTATAAGTTGAGACCCAAATTGGGTCTTGGGCAGGTTATGTTGACACCTGTTTCATCAGAATCAACATTTCTAATTTTTGTAAATGTTTTCACTGATTTTTGTTTAAAATATTGCTAAATTATCAAAGTTATGAGAGTAGATGTGAAGAATGGATGCGTCCCTTTAGCTGATAGATGTCTGTCAGCCTTTATGTAAATAAGCTCCAAACTGTCAAAGAGAAGAATGTGAATATAAACATAAAATATACTGCCCAGAATATAATTCAACTGTCACTTTATCTCTGTATAAGTATATGTACAAGGTCTTATATGACTCGTGTATCAGTATATGAAGTTTGCTATGTTCACTTCAATAAAGTACAGCCTTAAGTACTCTTAATAAAGTATGTCTATAACTTCTGCTGATGTCTTGCTGACATTCATGAATTCACAGATGTTTCACTTCATTCTGAAAATGTGTGTAAATTCAGAGTTCTATTTATTGTCGGGATTCTGAATTTGTTTTTACCTTTAATACCCAAAATCTGACTTAAAGCTGCCGTAAGCAACATTAATATTCCAATGCAAAAAAATAAACATGAGCTGATGAAAGTAGACTGGACTGTTGCTAAGCAACCAAAACATTTCACTCACAGAGTGGTTGGCCAGTAATGTGCAAGCTTACCTTGATTATTTGTTTGACTCAGATAAGTTTTAAAAAACGTTACATAGCTTTAATTGAGAGCTTATAACTTTATCCTCCCACTGCTTACTTTTTTTTCTCAGAATTTTTACTTTAATCACAAATTATTCACTTTTATTCTCAGATATCTACTGACGAGATTCAGATTTCAAGCTCATAATTCTTACTGTTTCTTTCTTTTAACTCAGTATTCCCTTTTTTAAACTCATAGGCCTACTTCTGTTTTTAACAGTTTCTGTTTTAAAAAAAAAAAGATTATACTGGCCTTATTTTTTACTGCAAGAATAGCAAATCCAGAACATTTCCCATCAGTGGCAGTCACTTTGGTTGTTTAAAAATGTGTCAAACATGCATGAAACACACTTGCACATTTGTCTTATTCCATGGCTAACTAAAGTTTATGTTTTAAAGTGTACAGTTAGTTTGTTTATTAAGAGCCCCATTAGCTTCTGTATTAAACAGTAGCTACTCTTCCTGGTGTCTCCATATCTTCTATGGACTCCCAAATCTATCCTCATGTTTGTTCCTCAGGACAAGTTTAGATTTGTAGCTTCACTGCTGCTCAGAGCCACTGCAATATTATGTGATAATTCATCTGGATGTTGATTGATGGAGTTCTTGCCTCTGGGGGTCACTTCAGCCTGTGGGCATTTTTCTGTACTGACTGCGACGATTCCTATATGACATTTTTATGGTTAATTTTTTGTTAGTTTTGCAAAGTGCAAAGAAAACAGCAAAGCCACCAAATGTGAACTTTCTGTTGTGATGACTGACTGATGAGCTGATAACAGGAGACCTCAGAGTCCACACTGTTAGGTAAGATCAGAAAACACAGGCTGAGTAAATTAACCTTTGGGACCGACACACACACACACCCACACACACACACACACACACACACACACACACACACACACACACACATACACACACACACACACACACCCACACACACACACACACACACACACACACACACAAAAAAAAATTCCCACTCTTTCCTATGTCAGATGACTGGCATGTATTGCATATAGTTGAGTTGATCAATAAAGATTAAAGTATAACTCTCTGTTACTGGCAGTCAGTTCTTTCAGCCAGTTGTGGGTTTTCAGAGCTTGTGTGCGTATTTCTCCGTACAAGATGAAGGTGTTTGTCCTACTTATGTGTGTGTTTTCTCTTTGTTTGAGGATACAGGCCGACCCCAGATCGTAAGTCAAGATTTTTTCTTCCATTACTTTTGTGAATAAGTGACAAAACAACTTTAAAGTAAATGCAGCATGCTGTTAAGTTCTGTTTTGGCCAAAGCAGCAGACGGTTGTGGATTATGTTTTGGTCACAGGGCGCTAGCAATTTAACAAAACATGAGTTCAAAATAATTATTGTATTTTAATTTGCTGAAATGTTTTATCTCTAGTCAGAAATGTTTCATGAATATGCATTATAAAAGTCTATCAATGTCAGATTTTCATGACGCCCTGCATTTACATCAAAGGCTCCAAACTCCATTAAAAAAACAAGTCGGCCTATGCGTGTCTGTAGTTAATTCAGCATTCTTTATACCTGAACGTGTAAATTAAACTGCACAAATATCTGTTTGATTCAGGCTAAAAGACCTGTTTTGAGCTGTGGCAATGTATGGATAGGTAGATACATTTAAATTCTCAGCTGAAACAGAACAACGGTAGTTGGTGTCCATTAGAGAAATCCTGGTACTGATCCTAACAGGCCATCAGACAGGGCACTGATTAGCCTGAAGAAACTGAAAGTAGAACGTAATGTTGAACCAAGACATAAACATTTTGTTCCCTCACATTTTGAAAGGATACGTTGTCCTGTATTTTGTTGAACTTGAAAGAATTAGACAAATTAAAGGTAAATTAAACCAAAAATGAGAATTGAGGTGCTGAGGTCAGATGAGATGGTCTAAACGCAGATAAAATATTTAATGGATAGGGTGAGACAAGTCCAGCTTTCCACACTCAACTTTTTCACCATTATGATTACAATGTGTGGGTTTTCATTGTCCTTTTTTTCCCCCAATATTGTGGATGCACTTTAAATAGCTATAGTCCACAGGAGAATGCTATTGTGACCATAGACTGTAAATAATAATTGTTGTGACAAAGTGTATCATAATGCTAACATGCTCATCTTGTAAATGCTTATTTATGGTTTCACTTAAGCAGTAGTAGCATGTAATAATTAATCAATTAGCAGTTATCACAAAGTCTTGTTCTGATGGGGCTTTCATTAGCTCTGCAGGTATTTTCTGATAAACCAAAGTGTTGGACAAATTAAAATGTTTAACCTTAAGATAGTGCTGAACGAAAAGTCAGAGAATAGCCTAAGCCATTACAGTAGAAACAACCCAATGTTATCATCATCCATCCAAAATTTGATGAAATAGGTTTTTTTTAGATTGTATTTGAAATATTTGACAGACATTAACATCCAACACTGCTAAGAGGTTCAGAATTGTCTTTTTTAAAATGTTCTTTAAAGGAAACAAATCAATCCAAACACTTAACATAACATGTTAACATAAGCTTGACATCATGCTAACATGCCCACCTTTAATCTGAGATTCAGAATGATCCATGTTAAGGTTTAGTCCAGATTGATCATGAAACACACCTTATACAGGAAGTAAAGACAACTCTCCCCCTCCCTTAGGTACCTGATCACAGCTCCTCTCTCACTGCGTCTGGACGCTGTGGAGACAGTGCTGCTGCAGTTGTTTGGTTTCACAGAGGAGGTGAGGTTATACTTGTTCTTGAAGACCTCTATGGCTCCAGAACATGTGGTTCTGTTTCAAGACGTCGTGACCCTCAACGCCCAAAACAACCACCAGGCTGCCGCCAAAATCCGGGTCAGACATAGCAAACAAAGTGAAACAGAACACTAATGACATTTTATCTTCAGGGGAGATTTCAAATATCTGTTTCATTCTATAGCTGCACCAAGGTAAGCTGGAAAAAACAGCGAGTCATGTGATTCTCCACGTCCAATCAGCAGAGATCAACCAGCACCTGTCCGTTCCTGTCAGCCGCTCCAACGGCTTCCTGTTCATCCAGACCGACAAACCGCTATACACCCCACACCAGAGTGGTGAGAGTCAACAACTTAAACAACATATTACACACCCTTAATGTCCCACAATGCAATGCACACACTCAATTTAAAGGTACTCTATGTTCAGCTGCTCTTCCACATCTCATCAGACTTAGTCTGTCAGGCTCAACTCTATACTATCAATAGCTAAATAATTATTGATGTCTTGTACCTTCACTGACAAAAGATTTTTAACATTACACAAACATAAAAAATAAATACTGAAAACTATGTGTGTGTGTGTGTGTGTGTGTGTGTGTGTGTGTGTGTGCATGCGTGCGTGTGGGTGTGTGGCTGTTCAGTCAAGGTGAGGGCATTTTCCTTGAACCAGGAGTTAAGGCCAGCCAATCGTAGCGTCTTCTTGACCTTTAAGGTGAGTGAGATTCACCTGCAGGTACACCAGGGTGCAGCAGCACGTCACAGATTTAGTTTCAACATGTTGACATCTGATGATTTGATTTCAGATGATTTTTCTATTATCCCCACAGGACCCGGATCAGTCCACAGTGGATATTGTGGAGATGTTTGATATCAATAATGGAATCCCGTCCATGCAGAACCCCTTCAAGATCCCCATCAAACCAAAGTAAGGCCCCTTACAAACAAAAGTGCATCAGTTATTTTATGCACTCTGTAAGCACAGGTGGTCACCTGCTACGTTTTTCTGCCCGTCACACCTATGACGGTGCCATTGTGCAGTCCTAGGATCCTTTCGCCTAGGCCTTGTCCTTCCTTCTGAGCCAGAAGCTCCCCTGCTGTGCCGCTTCTGAAAGATCTTTAAGGACTCCTTTTGAGGCCTTTGACTCGAATAGATTTCAGGAACTGCACTGGTCGATCCAGTGAAATCCAGTGAAGCCCCTGAACCTGATTTCCAATGGAAAGGTGAATTCTCTCCACCCAGCTTACGAGCACATGGCTGACAGTTCCGCGCACTTCTCCTTCTGAATCTCAAAGGCAGCCTCCATCACCTTTTCCCATGGAACAGTCAGCTCTGCCATGAGGACTGTTCTGGAAGACATAGGCCAGGGCAAAATGTCTGGCGGTAAAGATGTCATGGTGGTCAGCTGTCGTCAGCCACTCGCCTCCTAGTGACAGGATGGACCTCTCCTTCATGGTGCAGCTCTGCACTTCACTCCCTTGCCTGCCAAACTGGATCAGCCACTGGCATGTTATTGGGATGGCCATCTGTCTGCACAGAACCCAGTCATGCTGCCATCACCAGCCCTGCATCAGTGCTGCCTTGCAACCAGAGAGAATGTGCCTCAGGCTTTAAAGCGTTGCAGAGTTGGCAGGTTTCTTCTGAGCCGTATCTGAGGTGAAGGTTCCAGGGGCTTGGGTCTTGTGTCGTATGTGGCCCTGAAGAGGAAAACTCAGCCTTGCCTGAGGCATTCTCCACATTTCGGCCCAAGGGAGAACCCTGTTGGTCACAGCCTCCAAAGTGGACCAATTCTCTTGCCAATGTTTGCTCACGGCTTTGACCACTTTCCCTCTTCCATTTAAACGACTTCAGAGATGAGACTTTTTATCCTCTCCTTCTTTGGCTTAGGACCATCTCTTTGGCGCTGTTTCCCATCCTAGGCACACCCTGCCTTGTTGTGTAAATCCAACAATCTCCTGACGTGTTAGTGGCCCAAACTAGGGGTTTTACAGGATTCTGAATCCATTGCAAGCATTTGTTCAGCAAACATTCCACTCTAAACGTCCATGCCAACTTTAACATGTAGGCCTATGTATATTTAATGGAAGCTTAATTTGTTGATAACAATATCTCAAATACTAGAATAGAATAAAGAATACTGCTCCATAATGTCAGGAAATTATTCCCATATAAAATTCCCTGGCTATATGTTTGTAATGAGAATTTAGGATTTTTGCTAATAATTGCTATGATTATTCCAATGTTGGTACAGAAGAAAACTGTTTATATCACTGTTTAAGTAGTAGAAGGCAGTATGTTATGTAACGTTATGTTAACCACTCTCTAGCTTCAATTGCAGGCACTTTCTAATGCTTTTAAAACTATTTCAGGCTGTCACAATTATTATTTTGTAATTGTAAGTCAGTTTTCTTTTTCATTGAATCCATGGTGTTTGAATGATGTAAGTGGAAATCCAGATTGTTCTGTAATTTTATTTCGGTGATTCCAGCTTCTTAGTCATGTTGATATTATTCCAGGCTGTTTTAAAGTTGATGTATTTTTATATTTGTGTTTATGCTAATGTGTTTCCAGGCAGATTGAGGTGTTGGAGCTATTACTCCAGGCTGTTCATAATGTTATCGTATATTGTGTTATGTGATGATTATAGGTTGGGAATTTGGACCATTGATGCCTCTTACTCTGATGATTTCACCACAACAGCCAGAACAGACTTTGAAGTGAAGGAATATGGTAACTTAATCTATTTTACAATAAATAAATTACTCCAATCTGTTTGTTTTGTGATCTTGTTATGTTAATTAAAATGATAATGTCTTAAATGTAAAATATTTACTGGTATTTAACAGTTCTTCCCAGTTTCTCCATCCTCATGGAACCAGAAGTAAACTACATCAGCTACGGACAATTCACCAGTTTTAACTTCAAGGTGTCTGCCAGGTGACTGAACATGCTGACGTTATTTTCAGAACATAAAACACTGAAGTAAATATTCAGCTGCGAGTTAAAAAAGCTGTGTATTATTCTCAGGTATCTGCATGGAGCTCCAGTGGCTGGTGGTGAGATGTTTCTGCGTTATGGCTATGTAAGCGGGAAGAATGCTCCTGTTATCATCCCCAGCTCTGTTTCCAGAGAGAGAGTAAGAAAAACTAAGAATCACATTTAACACAAAACAGACACAAAAAGAGCTCACAAATCTACAACAACCTGAAGCTAGGTCAAATTTTAAATGGGAGGGTTTCTTTCCAGTTTCAGAACAATTCTAATGCAATACATTACATTTACATGACTACTTAAGGACTAATAACTGATGTCATATTGTTGTTTAATATGTCTCCATAGTTACAGCTGGTGTCTTGTAAACAGCACATCATCACTGTCCATCTACCATACTACTCCAGAAGAGAGTCACTAAAGTTGTTATGTTTGTGTAGGTTTTCTATTTCCAGCTCAAATGTATTGCGATTTTAGAGTCAGAGGACAAGAGACAAAGGTTATATTATCAAACCTTTTAATATCACTTGAAATTGTGAATTTTTCCTAAATAAATCAAAACAAGATCAAGAAAAGAGTATGCACGCGTTTAACAAGTCCTCCAATCAATTTCACCCTCTTACTGTAATGCAACCCATAAGCATGTCTCCTACATTTGCAGCATCTATGAAAGCAGACAACATATCCCAATATATTAACGTTTGTTAAGGTCAAAGTCTTGAAACTTGTGTTTATTGCTGTGAAGCAGTAGCTGTTTGTTTAGGTTCAGGTACCTAAAGTACGTGGTACGTTTAGCAAAATATTTAGGTTTACGTAAAGCTCCTGGGAGGAACTTTTGGTTTACGTTAATTTTGGAGCCCCTGTGGACAAAGTGATATGTCTCATCTCTTTGCTGATCCTGTCGTTGTTAAGGTCGTGTGTTGTGACAAAAAATCTCACCCTGCTTAATTTTAATCTTCACGTGTCCTCCTTTGTGACTATTGCTCTGTAGAATAGAAAATAAAAGGTTGTTTCTTTAGCGTGCTGTTAACCCCCCTCATCTGACTCCTACCCCATGACAGCTTTTACAATGTGGCAATAATAAATCTTGTCTTTGATGGTATTGTTTGTTTTTCAATATCTTATAGAGGCATCACAATTAGTTTCAGTCTGTCTCGTAAAGAACTCAAAACCTCTCACAGGAGCTCTAAAGACATACCCAGATTTAAATGTATTAAGAGGCGAAAGGGGACATTGTTGAGGTGATGTAGTGCACGTAGCCTAAAAGAAGTAAACGTTGACTTTATTGTTTCTTATTGTTAGTACCTGACTTCCATCTGTTCTCTTGTAATACTTACTAAAGCCACTAGAGGTCGCCACCAAACTGTATTTGTGAATGTGCAACAATCTGCATGAGGAACACTGACTAGCTTGATTTGTAGACTTTAAAAAAAATCACTACTGAAGACTCATTTTTATTAAAAAAATAAATAAAATGCTTTTTTTTTTTTAATTTAAAAAAATGTTATTAAATTTGTGAGAAAAATTATAATGAAAGAACAAGGCCAACATTTTATTGCAAATTCAGTCATAATATCAGAACTATGTCCCCCACTTCTTCAACTAACAGTGCTCAAAAGTTTCTTATACGGGGAAAAATCAGATTAATGAACAGGATAATCATGTAAACAAGTGTTGAACACAAACTCTGTATTTCCCACAGTTTTTGACTCAGAATTCAGTCAGTATTAGAAACAGAATATGATAAACTCTTGATTGTGTCTGGAGATATATGATTTTACTAGTGAGTCTTAGCTCAGACACAACAGACGTGACTCAAGAAGTAATCAGAAACTGCAATATCCTCTATAAAGATGTACCATTATTGTGTCTCCTTCAGTTGTCCTTGACAGGTGAGGTGGACGTGACTCTTAACATGGAGAAGGTCTTGTTCAAACACAACGGACCAAAAGACCTCGACAATCTGGTGGGGAAGTACCTCTACATTACTGTCCTGCTGAAAGAGGAAACAGGTATTCACACACCGACACACACACACACACACACACACACACACACACACACACACACACACACACACACTCACACACTTATGTCTTTCCCTCTTGTTTCTGTCTCTCAGGTGGTATCACTCAGGAAGCTGAGTTCTCTGGGGTAAAGTTTGTTAAATCACCTTATAGACTGAGTCTGGTGTCCACACCCCCCTTCATCAAACCTGGACTTCCTTACAACATCCAGGTGTGTGTCAGCATGTCACACTATTTTAGCAGTTGCAGCTTTTCATGACAGTTGTGCTGCTGGGACATTGTGCAGATGGAAGTGTAAAAAAAAGTCAGCCAAAATAGCTGTAGCTCCTAACGGACTGCTAGGTTTGAATTACATGACAGCTAGCTCAAAGTAACTCAGGACTAACTAGCTTGCCAGCTAAGCAGCATACTTAGCCTATGTGTTTAAAAATGCTTCAACCCTTTATATGCTGCCAAGAGAAAAAATGAAAAATTGTCGAAAAACAGGAGAATTTAACTTTTTTTTTAATGTTGCTAGCATGCTTCTGACTTTTTTTGAAACAAAAAGACCAAGATGACAACAAAATGTGACATCCAAAAGGAAGGAAAGTTAATCTTTCCAGTGTTCTAAATAATTCTTTAAAAATATTTGTGACTACAATATATGAGTCTACTAGCTTATTTGTAATATCTAGGAGGCGTCTGTAGGTAGTTTAATTAGCCTCTTAGCAGGCTAATGGCTAGTAGTTGAATGTAAAATGGCTTTTCTTGAAGGCTGATGTTATTCTAAATAGCAGACTGTTTACTTGTATCAATAGGACTATAGCAGGCAATTTAAACCAAGTAGGGATTTTTTTTACTAGAAAAACCGTGGCAAAGCTGTTTCAATGTACGTGTAAGTAGCTATGAACTACCTATAACCTTTGTGTACACGTTGCATTGATATGCCCCCCTGGGCGATCTGATAACAAGTGGACAGCACTTATGTGAGGTTGTTTACACTTTGCATGAACAATACCTCTACTTTGAGCCCTTGAGATCAGAATTCACTTCCCAGCCTCAATAATCACCTTTCCTTTTGAAAAGACTGAATGCATCATCGTTCACTCCCATTGGGAGGCAGCACTGGACTCCCAGTCGAGGGGGGCGTTCCTTAATGATGCCAAGGAAGCATGAGCTTTTACACTAGCAAACCAATCTGGATAAATACTTCTAGACCACCTCCGTACATAATCTGAGCTGTCCGATCTCAATCCCTCACCAGGATACATTGGGCTGTGTTACTTAACACCTGACACTGAGGATATCCACTTCTTATCAGATCATCCAAGAGGGACGTTAATGCAAGGTGTAAATTGCATTAACTTGCCAAGGCTATGTATCCTGAACAGCACTACATACATTTTAGGAACACCGTAGTTTCAGCCACTAAATAAACCTATAGTGAGAAAGTCTGCTCAACAAAGATCTTTGGATCTAATAGTAACACACTGATTTAATGATTTCCCTGCAGGTGTTGGTGAAGGATCACCTGGACAAACCGGTGAACCGGGTACAGGTTCAAATGGTGGAGCGACAGCTGTTTAAACAGGGGGGAGAGAGTGAGGAGCTCTCCTGTCCTGGCAGCGCCCGCAGCCAATCAGACGGCCTCGCTGTCTTCATCTGTAACACACCAAGTGAAGCAACTAGAGCGGTACTTCAGGTGAGAAGGAGGAGGAAGATGAGGTGTTTCATTGGTGTTTCCTTTCATCCAGTTTTTGTAGTCTAAGCATGGCTGGTATTTTTTTGTTTATGTGTTTGTGTCTATTTCTTCTTTTCTTTTTACCCAATTATTTCCATGTTGTTGGTTTACCTTTATATGGTTTCATGTGTACTTCTGTCTTTTTCTTGCTCTGTATTGTGACTGTACACTGTTGTTTACCCAAAATGTTGTTGTTTACAGGTTGTCTATCTTTTGTTCTTTGTTTAAGTAGGCTATGTCTTTTTACTTGTTAAAATGAAACAATTTACTTATGTTGTTGTTTTTTGTGTTGATTTTCACTTGTTTACATGTTGTTGTTTTTATGTTTTAAGCTATTTTTCACCTTTTAAAGTGACTATTTATTTTAGAGTTGGCTTTGATTTTGCAATGTTTACATATTGTCAACTTTTAGATTTTGTCCTTTGCTCTAATTTCTTTCTTTGTTGTTGTTCATTTGTTCATGTTTACTTTTGGTGCAACAGTTTGAGACTGCAGACCCTGTCCTCCCAGCAGCTAGTCAGGCCAGTCTGAGACTGGAGCCGGCAGCCTATCGCTCCCCAAACAGTCGTTACCTTTACATCGACCCACCGCTTCCTGGCAATGGCCTGGAGGTGGGACAATTCACAAACATCAAGGTGTACTCAGCCACGCCCTCCTATGTACCAGTCAGAGCTCTCAGCTACCTGGTAAGAAAACAGAGCTAATGATGCGTGTTGTCAAAGTTTGTCTTGTTTCCATAGTTACTCATGACAACACTCTTGCATGTTCCCTCAGGTGATCTCTAAAGGCAATGTGGTGACATTTGGCAGTCAGAAGTTTATCTCCAGCAGCGATAGCAAACAGAGTCTTAGTTTCGAGGTGACGTCCTCCATGGTCCCGTCCATCAGGCTGCTGATCTACTACATCCTGTTTGGAGAGGGGACGTCTGAGCTGGTGGCCGACTCCATCTGGTTAGATGTAAAAGACAAGTGTGTCAACGGACTCCAGGTAAAACAAGGACTGTATCAGCAATGATACCAGACACTGTAAGTTCAGGACACAAAATGTAGCTCAAAAGGCTATTACTGGCAAAAGGAAAAGGGAAGTGAGTCTTAATAAACTGCACATTTGGATTACTGAGTGAAACAGTGTGTACTACATAAATACTTAACATAATCAACTAAGGCTAGAACTACACATTGCATATATACACATGAATACAACTGAGAGTTCTTAAGGCCATATATGAGGTCATATGAGGTCCTATCAGTGTGAGAGAGAGTAAAGCTTGGGGAGTTCCAAGATATCCCAGCAGCAGAAAAGACCAAGGTCACTGCACCTGTTGATAACAGTCATTAGAAGAAAAACATAGTCATGACACCTGGCAAGATAAGAATCATTTAAAGGAAAATTTATTAAGAAAAAAACACAACTCATGAGGTCAGAGACTGACATGTCAAAACACCGATGAAATCACACTGAACTGACGTAGATGAAAATAAATTAGCCGTGTGGAGGCTCTTTTTTTTGACGCCTTCATTTAATAATATTTAAAGAGGATGTGCTATAACTTGTTTTAGTGTTCTAGCTGGAAGATTCGGGCTTCACGACTCTGCTAAGACAAATAAAGCCTTTTTGAGCTCAGAATTTTTTAAACAACAGGGCTCTTGTTTTGAAACATCATTAGTTCTACGTGAACCTGAGTCCCTTTGTAGCTAGATAATTACCTGATTAATTTTAACTTGCTTTAGATTTTCTTGTTGAAAGCTGAACCAAAGTAATAGATGGATGCACAATATATCTAAATATTCACATGCTCCGTTTATGTTCATTTATATATTTAGTCATTTCAGAAATACATTCTACGATGTGTAGTGGATGTATCTGCATAGGATACATTTTGTAAATGGTATGTTTGGTATTAAAGATGTGACTGTGTGTGTGTGTGTGTGTGTGTGTGTGTGTGTGTGTGTGTGTGTGTGTGTGTGTGTGTGTGTGTGTGTGTGTGTGTGTGTGTGGTGGGGGGGGTTTAGACCGATCTGTCATTTGGTAGTCGTGACTTCAAACCAAAAGATTATCTCCAGCTGAACATCCAGACCAATCAGGACGGTCTGGTGGCTCTCTCTGCGATAGACTCCGCCCTCTTCACCTTACGACCCAACTTTAGGGACCCTGTCTCCATGGTAACTTCTCAGACCATCTCAAGGACCTTTTTCTTTTGTCACTATTTTCTCTTTAAGTCACATTAAAACAGGAAGTACGGTTGCCTGCAGGTTCTTCGTCACATAGAGGAGAGCGACCAGGGCTGTGGAGGAGGCGGAGGCATCGACAGCGCAGACGTCTTCAGATTGGCCGGCCTCACGTTCATCACCAACGCCAACGCCAGACCATCATCAAGCAGTATGTCAGTCAATCAATCAAGCAAACAATGGATCAGTGAATATTCATAAACTATGTGGTTTAATGAAGAAAGGTTTTGAAGTTTTTGAATGTTAGCCTGTGTTTGTGTGCAGATGCTGTGTGCACTGCAGCTGTGCGACCAAAGCGAGCTCTGACTGAAGAGGAGAAGATGACTAAAGGTAGGAGTCCACCAGAGAAACTTTTATTTCTCTTATCTGTTTGAAGTTGTGTCTGACTCCAGCACACTCACAAGCTCATCTTTGTAAAGTTTTATAATTACATTTTCCCTCCTGAACCCAGTTTTGAGTTATTTATTTACAAGTGAAAAACTGGATTGATTCAAACATATCCAGATAAATTTGTATTGTGTTTTTAAATCTTTTTTCAATTGTCTTATAGACATTTTCGCATTAGGTTTGTTTTTGCTGATGTTTATTTGTTTGTATGTGTACATATTTTGTGTCGCTGTCTGCTCTGTTACTGTAAATTGATTTTGTACCTGTTTTTTTGAATATAACATAGTAACCTTGCATTTTTATACTCTACATGGGAAAAAAAGTTTTGTTTCCCCAGTTTCCCCATCATATCAGATAAAGCTGCTGACACATTGTTTCGCCTTCAGAATTATGTAAATAAAAAACAAAAGCCAACAGGTAGATAACGGTCTGTGTTGTTATATGTTCAGCCAAGAGTTACGGCCCTCTGAAGATATGCTGTGAACAGGGGATGAGGTACATCCCAAAGAGTGTGACCTGCCAGCAGTTTGCTGAGCAGAAGATACAGAAACACCCTCGCTGCAGACAGGTCTTCAGATTCTGCTGTGAGTTCATCCAGCAGCACTTGGACCAGGACCACGACCTCATCCTCGGACGCAACGGTCAGTCTGGACTCATCACATCACAAAGCAAAACACACAGACAATTTAGTGATTGTGCAACGTATGAAGTCTGCATGAAGAAAAAAAGACATGATCACTTTCCATAAATCTTACATTTTATCCTGTTCAAAAGCTCTAACGTCCTGATAAGGGAACAACATGGACGCCATTTAGTTGATGTGTTTCTAGAAAAGATCTATACCATATGTCACTCTATGTGGACAACAGTTAAAAGAATAACAAACTAGAAAACATACATTTATGTATTATGATTATATTTTGTGTGATAATAAGCTAACACCTGTGAAAAGCTCTGCTGCCAACATGTATTGTTTTATTATGAGCCAGCTGCACAAATTTCTTACAATGTGTTTCATCAATAAAACAGACAGATTACAGACCTGTATCAGAGGAAGCTCAACAATTCAGGATTTGTTTCTGACCAGGGTGCGTGTGTGTGTGTGTGTGTGTGTGTGTGTGTGTGTGTGTCTGCGTGTGTGTGTGTGTGTACAGAAATGGGTGCAAACTTTGACCAGGCTCCTTCTCTTGTGCGGAGCTTTTTCCCGGAGAGCTGGATGTGGGAGGTGCAGCGCATCAGGTGAAAAACACACACGGGAGTCTGTCTGTCTGGACAAAGAGATTAAAAACAAAACAAGTGGTGGAAAGTACCTTAGAAGGCCTACAGTTACTCAACTCTACACTTTTTATAATGTTGAGATATTGACTTTACTTGAGTGTTTACATTTTTTTCTACATCATATATGTACTCTTAAACGCTGTAAGGGGAAAACTGTACACTGACTTTGTGTTTATGTTGGCGGCCCCTGTGGTCAAAAACGATATGCCAAGTGTCTTAAACATAAACTGTTGTTTAACATAAAGAGTAGGAATTTGCAACAACGGCAAATAGAAATGTTCTTCTGAGAGATAGAAACCTCTAAGCCATCTGCTGTGACTGGATGGTCCGAGAAAGTGAGATAGAGGGAGAGACATATAGAGAGAGATGGATAGAGACAGACAGACACTTACAGACAACAAAAATAACAGACCTGTATTCATTTGAGCTTATGGTACTTTAAATTTCTATTTGGAGTTTTTTGAGCATTTGGAAGAAGATGAGACTTTCTTATTTAATTTGTCAATTTTCAGTTCTGGCAGATTTTCTGCCATGAGGACTCTACCAGACACTCTAACCACCTGGGAGATCAGGGCCATTGGCATGTTCAAGAACGGTAAGATTCTTACTTCCTTTTATTATTTTTTTACATTTAACATCCTTTCCTCTTTCTTTCTTTTATCACTTTTTTTTCTTCAAATTGTTGAATGACTGGTTGATTTCAATTAGAAGTTTTTAACTGATGAAATGATTAGAAAGGCGTTAGGAATGCTCTGATTTCCATCAGGGTGCTTTGTGCATTTGTTCCTACTGTGATTTTTGAGGTTTGTTTTGGGTTGAGTCACACAACACCGTTCACCTACAGACCTTGTAGACACCACTGAATGGATTGGGCCTATCTTTGTGGTCCAAATCTGGACACATTTGAATGTTTAATTCCTTGAAAATATGCTTTACTGTCAGTCAGAAAAGGTAAAACAACAAACAAAAGGCACTCAAATATGTCCTGCATAGCCAGGTTGTCCTCATTTACAGTCAGTATCTTTACATACAAAAATTCAAGTGTTATCATTTTTATACAAGCCCTACAAACGGTCAGTTAAACATTGCTTAGTCAAACCAAACCAAATAATTTATGACCCTTAACCTGTTCAAAAAGACAGAGGCGTAGCTATGTGTATCCACCCTCTTGTCCTAGTTTTGTAACTTCTGGCTCCAGAAAAAAACAAGATGGGACCTGCCAAAATGCCAATCTGGAGGCTTTAGAACTGCAGTTTACTCTTTGTACACAGTCCATAATTTGAATTGAACTAACTGATGTGTGTATCCTCCAGGTATGTGCGTTGCAAAGCCGGTCCATGTGCCGGTCAGTCTGCCACTCAGTGTGAACGTCCCGCTGCCCTATCAGGTGGTAAGAGGGGAACAACTGGACCTAAAAGGCTCCGTGTACAACCAGCAGGCTGAAAGCATCGAGGTATCAACTATAGACTTTATAAAAAGATGGACAACATGGCAGCTCCATGAAAGCTAAAGCCCAATTCACACATACTCCGTGCGCGCCGCGGTCCGTCAGCGCCGCGCACTACGTTGTACTTAGCTGTCACTCTAGTCAATCATTGTGTTCACACAGGGCGCGCCGCGGTCCGTCTCCGGAGCGTGCCACCGACGGCACTACGCTCTGCTCCGTTTCATATACGCAGCGAGTCTATTTTCGCCGGAGTACGCTGCAGGCACGCGTCAAGCTGGACAGAATATGACAGCCCGGACAGGAAGTCAGACAAGGAAACGCACAGAGCATCCGCTCAATTTCAAAATAAAACACAATATACGGACTCGCGATCGTATTTTTCATCACTTTATCAATATTACGTCAAAACAGTTACCGAATTAACAACAATGCAAAGACAACGCAACATGTTGTTGGCATGTTTTTCTCTTTATTCCCGCGGGATCTTGTAGTTCTCCTGTGATGTGTCATGGGTGCGCTCCGCTGCGCTGGTGTCGCAGAAACGGTTCCAGTGTGAATGGGCGCGAGCCGTCCGACGGAGCAAAACCGTGGCGCTGACGCACGGAGTATGTGTGAATTGCGGGTAAGGCAAAATATTTAGTGCTCCCCCTACTGACTAACTGCAGCATAAACACCCTACTTCCTCCATGTTAACAGATGGGAAAAATTAACATCTAAATACACATCCACAACATTTTTCTCAAACATGGATTGTGTCATTATTGTTAGGTCTTACATTCTTATTTATGAGGTGTTGAAACAATAACTGTTAAATTACATTGTTGATGTTTTCTCAGTACTGTGTGACACTGACGGCCGGCCCTGCGCTGTGCCTGCTGCAGTCACAGCCAGCTGCTGGAGGGGGAGGGCTACACTCGACGCCCTGCACTTGGAGCCCATTGTCTGCAGGGGGTGTGGGGGCAGTGACCTTTACCGTGCTGGGCCTAGAGCCCGGAGAGCACACCCTGACCTTCACCCTGAAGACACGCAGAGGACAGAAAGACATCCTGGAGAAGAAGCTACGAGTGGTGGTACGTACATGGATGAATGAGGAAAAGACTCCAAAAGTCCAAACTGTAGATTCACACAATCATAAAACCATGATACATACTTACAAAAATAAAGATGAATAAAGATGCTGACTGTGGACTGTCTGAAGGGGAACCTTTATTACATCCTCTCTCATTTTCTGTCATTTCTATAATCCGATCTGTAATAAGGATTTAAAAACAAGGCCTTAAAATGCCCTAAACACAAAGGGCCAGATTTACTAAAGGTTTGCGTGTCTTAAAACGTGTGCAAACTTGATACCACCAGCAAAAAAAGTGCTATCTGATCTACTGGCACAGTGAGGATTGCGTCTTTCATATGAGCAAAACAACACACATTGTCCATTTAGTATGTTTGCCTTAATGAATATGCAATATGGGGCGTTTCTGCCCTAGTGTGCAAAATACTGGGAGGAGAAAATGCAAAGAACTGAAGTTAGTACACGCATTGCGATTTACCAAGCCTGGAAAAAACTGCGGTGATTATGAAGGTGTCTGTATTTAACACCTTTGAAAAGAACATGCTAACCCAGGAGACCAGCGTTACGCACAAAAGGCTGATGTTATTGTAGTGAGGAGGAGACATAGGCACGATCAAAGAAGGCATACAGATCGCGTTATTCCCCACACATGTTTGGAATGACAACAGGAAACACCATGATTAAACTATATTGTTGCCTATTTATAGCCAACAAAATTGAACATTCACAGCCTCTGCATTCTAAAGAATTTCAACATTGACATTTATTTATTCACATTTCCCTCATTTTGCCAACATTTTATTTTAAACTGGGGATTTCCTCTTTCTCGGGCTGCGCGTCTCTCCCCCAGCTCGCCCCCTCTGGTGCGCTCCTCTCCTTAATGCACGCGTCTCCTCCCTCTACAGCCCGCTGCTGCTACTCTGTAGGACGCTTGGATGGGGGGACCTCACCACTGCTTTTACCCCCGTCTTCGATACCTCTTTCCAGAGCATTTATGTCCGATCAGACACAGCGCTGGCCACCTGTCTGGTGCGCAACAATGTGCCGAGTGTCGTGCCTGAGCGCCACAGAGGAGACAGCTCGCACCTCCTGCGCAATGTCTGACAATTCATCTTCAAAAGATGGAGGGAAGAAAAGAGAGGCCCTGTTTAATGCCGAGGTTTTCTTATAAGCCAAATTTTCTTTTTGTAACATTCAGTTTTATCTGCTATAACTCAAAAACATTTTGCGTTTATTTGCCTCTTCCACTGATACCTATTTTGCGCTTGCAGTCATCCTGCTTTCTGTCCAAACTATCCATGACGTAAACCAGTAGAACACGCAAAAACCTAACTTAAATACTACCGCCTCCACAAGGTTTGCACCTGGTGTCATTCACACAAATTTCCTTAGTAGATCACCCGCAAAACGCCCACCAACCAAACGTGCAAAGTTTTGGAGTGAACACGCAATTTAGTACTCTTTAATTGGGAGCTTAGTAAATCAGGCCCAAAGAAATAAAAAAAAACATGACTTGAAGTGCACTTGATGATATTGATAATATTATCTACCTTTTTGTGAAATTAAGTTTCATACATTTTTGGAGAGATTGTGGAAGAGGGGAACAGTGTTTTATATTTTGTGAACTTAAACCAGGAAAATCACCTTGTGTTTTCCAGCCTGAAGGATTGAGGAAAGAAACCTTTTCTGGAGGGAGACTGGACCCACAGGGAATCTACGGTATTCTAGCGATCTAATTCATCAACATTTTGTATTGATCTTCATATCCAATGATGTTATTGAGGCTATTCTGCTCTGAAAGGCCAGTCACTCTGTTCTATGTTGCTATAGGCTCAGAGAAGAGAAATGTGGAGCTGAAGAACAAAGTGCCCGCCAACATAGTTCCCAACACAGCTGTGGAGAGGATGCTAACCATCAATGGTAAGACGTGTTCAGGTGTGCTGTGGTGCTAAGCTACCGTGCTACAGCTGGAAACAGATGTGAGAGTCATGTAGTAAAGTGGATTCAATTCAAAGATGTGATTCAAAGCAAATCCATGCAGTGAGTCACTGTGAATGCGCTCTCTGCTGTAGTGCTTTGCATAAGGACATGCTAAACTAAACTTAAGTAAACTTAGACACAGCTGCCTGGAGGTGTAAACAGACATAGAAACATTATCATTCATTGTATTTTTAGGGGAGGAAACTAAACTTTCATCTAAACCTGCCTCTGTATCACCCTGTGGTATGTAAGGAACTTATTTGAGATGTGTTTGTCGCATGGACCAGGTGAGGTTCTCAGTGACATCCTGTCCGTGGTAGACAGCCCTGAAGGACTCAGACAGCTCGTCAACCTGCCAGCAGGGTCGGCGGAGGCAGAGCTTGGTGGACTACTTCCCCTAGTCCAGGTGTATAATTACCTGGAGACAACAAGACGCTGGGATGTCCTGGGAGCAGATATCCAGAAGAACTCTGCAGATCTAAGACGGAAGATCAGAGAGGGTGAGGAGACACTGATGAGGCACCAGACATTTCACCCGAGGAGAGGAGGCTGATTCATTGTTTTTTGACTCATTGTGTGTGTGTGTGTGTGTGTGTGTGTGTGTGTAGGACTGGTCAGTATCAGTTCATTCCGAGGTGAAGATTCCAGCTACAGCATGTGGATGAAGAGAGAACCCAGCACCTGGTCAGAGCACAAACACACACACACACACACACACACACACACACACCAAATGCACAAATGTCAGCTTGTCAGTTTTGAAACATCCTCCTAGGGCAGGCAAAGACGAGCACATATTTGAGCAGGAAGAGGATGTTGGAGGAATCCTTTAAGGCTATTGTGAAGCTTTTTTTTTTTTGTGAAAATGTTGAAGTCCTCAGTATGGTTGTACTTCTTACAGAAGCCAACCAGGACTTTGATAGTTTCCAGTTTAGTCTGGGCCCTACAGGGAGCTCTGCTCTGTAGAGGACCATCAGTTAGTTGATCGAGATGTAAATCTGTTTGTTTGTTCTGTGATGGTAAACAAAGATGTAATATGTGTTGGTACTTAATAAGGGTCTGTTTAATAATGAAAATAAAAACATCTGCCTCTCTCTCTGTCTCTCAGGCTCACAGCTCAGGTGGTGAAGACCCTGTCTTTGGTGGACCCAGTGGTCTCAGTGGACCATCAGTCTTTGTCAGACTCTGTGTCGTGGTTGATCCGCAGCAGACAGCAGGCGGACGGATCTTTCACCGACACGTCCTCCTTCAAACCAAACAAAATCCTGGTCTGCATCAACCTCACTTCCTCTTCCTCTTCTCTTGATTAAGTCTTTTCAGGACAAATCTTCATCCTAAAGCTAAGACTTCGTGTTCTGTGTTCTGATTGGTTGCAGGTTGAGGGGACAGATGCCGTAGACAGATCAGTGTATCTGACTTCCTTCGTGCTGATCGGGTTAAACCGAGCGACGAGGATCCAAGACCCCATTCTGCAGCTCCGAGTGAGAACACATCTGCTCCTCTTCCTCACCTCCCTCCTCCTCTTTCCTGATATGTCTTTTTACTTCTCTTCATCCTGTCACCTCCTCATCTACCTGTTGCTCCTGTTTTCTATACAACCTCCTGTAAAAACTTAGCGCCTCCTCTTTCTCTCCACTTTTAATTTTTCTTTTCTTTGATCCTCTTCCGTATTTCATCTCCTACTTTACTCTTCCTTCTGTCATCTCGTCTGTCTCCCTCCTCTCCGTCTCTTTTTGCCGTCACCTCTGTCTCCTCTTCCTTGCCTCTTCCATATTTCTCTCTCCTGATGTTTATTCCTGTTATTCCTGTTATGTCTTTAACCTCATTCTCCTACTTTATCTCCTTTTCCCTCCTCTCTTCATTTACCCCATTTTATTCTCCTCTTCCTACAGCCACATGCCCATATCACATCTTCATACCTCCTCTTCCTCACATTTTCTTGTCTTCTCTTCTCTGATCTTTTTCCTCCACTCTCATCCTCTTATTTCTACTACCTCCCCTCCTGTTTCCTCTTCTTTCTTTTCTCACTCACTTGCACATGGCCATCCTTTATTGTCTCACCTTCTCTTCCTCACCTTTATTTTTTTTCTTTCCTCCAATCTTCATCATCCTCTTCCCCTATCAACTTCTCAGCTTTAAGTCATCTTAAAGATGACCCAAGGATGAGTTGATGAGATAATCTTTATCTATCCTTTTAGGAGAAATGAACCCATAACACCAGCTCAAAAAGACAGGGACAAGGAAATGGACGAACAGTGATAAATGTAAAAAAACAAAACAATAATAGTTTGAACAACAACACTAATAGTAAGAGTTAAATAAAGAATTACAAAGAAAGAATGAACAGAATTATAAGAAATGTATTTTTTTACAGCTTAAATGTATATATGTTTATAAGAATTATGACAATATGTTGATATGAATGGAAAAAATGCACAGTTCATTTTAATCCACACATGGCTTGTAATGTTTTGCCATTATTACACAATACTCCGGATGAAAACTATGTGAATAATATTCATTAATATGCAAACATACACTTATATAACCATATATTTATGAATATACATATATGTGTGTATATATGTCTATATATATATATAGACATATATATAATATTTACCCTTCCTCGTCTTACTGCTGTTATCTTTCATTCTTCTCCTCCTCTTCCTGCCTTTCTCATATCATCTTTTCATCCTCCTTTTCCATCTTGTTGTTCATTTTTCTTCCACCTACTGTAAACACTTTATTCTTCCCTCCTCCTGCCATCTTTTTATCTACCTTACCTCATTTGTTCATTTCTTCTCCACTCTGATTTTTAGTCTCTTCTTCACCAATACTATTCTCACGTTTTCTTTGAATGTCTCCTTCTTGTCTGTCCTTGTTTCCTGACCTCTCACCCTTCTCCCTCAGTTCCATGATGACAGCATGAGCTCTGCTGCCAATTACATTTCCCAGCATGCCTCAGATGTGAAGAGTGTGTATGTGCGTGCAGTGGCGACCTACGCACTGACCCTTCACGACCCCAACAGTTTGGCAGCATCCTCCCTCCTGGGGAGTTTGGAGAACCTGGCCCGACAGAAAGGTGCACTCATTTTATCTGCAGTCACAGTCAGGGTTAAATTTGTTTTATTGTACGTTTTAAAAAAATACATTCATAAAGTTATTTTTAATTATCATTAACATTTGGTCATTTGGACAACTTTTTTTTTTGTTTTTACAGATGTAAATTTACCAAAGTGACATTGTAGATTCCTGATTTTTTGACCTTCGATTTAAATGACAGTCACTTTCATTACCTATTTCCTACTTTGAAAGATACCTCAACATTAATCAAAAGACAATGTTGCTAGCATTCAGAACCAAATCCTTCAAAGAAAATATCTGTACCCCAATCTCTACTGAGATTTTTTCTTAAGCCAAGATGTCAAGAAAGGATTATACTCACTTTAGAAATAACCTTAAAAATAAATTCAAAAGTGAAAGTTTGTTCCCTGCCTGTTGGAAGAAATTAATTAACTTGCATTTATAGACCATTTTTCACCGGTACAATGATTTACAAAACATGTTACTCAAATTTCAGTTCAAGTAATTGTCTATGTTTTTGTGAGGATCTCAAAGAAGTTTTAATGACTAGTAGTCATTATAATCATACCTATAAAGTTCTGGCTTTAGGTTCACCAGTGAGCACATTACAGTTAGTAATGGAAAAAGTTAGAATGTTACAATTCACTTAGCAGACGCTTTTATCCAAAGCGACGTAAATCAGAGAGTAAGTACAACACTTATCCTTTCATACATCGCCACTGAAGCAGCGGGAGCAATGCAGGGTTAAGTGTCTTGCCCAAGGACACATCGGACATGTTGCTCAGCTGGGGATTGAACCCTCGACCTTCCGGTTGACAACTCTACCAACTGAGCTACAGCCGCTCTTACAAGTTACATTCCAACATTAACATGTTTCTTAACAATTTGTGCTTTGGACACAATGAGGATATTATTGAATTCCAGCTTAAAAGGAGGATATGAAGTCAGAAGACCTGATATTGCCGATGATTAAACTAAAAAATCCAACTTGAAACCTCTGGTTGTGTTCACCTGGTTGGACAGGATCTAATTTAACATGCTTTTGTCTGGAAATAAAATGTGTATTGAAGAATGTTTCAGTTGCTACAAACAAACAAATTTTGTTTAGTTTATTTTCATTTACAAACTCACTGCTGCTTTCATTCCTCTGACTTTAAAAGAAGAAATAAAAACGTGCACCGCTTGTGTGTGTGTGTGTCTGTGTGTGTCTGTAGGTAACCCTGCTGTGCTCAGGTACTGGCAGGAGTCCAGTGTGACAGCTGATTGGCTGAAACCTGACCAATCAAGCGGTCTTACGGTGGAGACGACAGCGTATGTCCTGCTAACTGTACTGCTCAAGGTGCTGCTATGTCCTCTTCATTATTCTTGATTTACATATTTTTTCCCTGTTTTTCCCCTCTGATACTAGAACTATAGTGTTTTGTTATTACACTTGGTACTTTTATTACAAATGAATACATCCTGCAGCACTGCCAGATATTATACTTTATTGTTTTCTGCAGCCCCTTGGTAATATTTCTGGGAGAGTTAGCCGAAGAGTGAATGCAGAAAGTTATATGTCTGGCAAAAGTTATGGAATCTAGGGGCACCGGTAGCGTAGTGGTTAGTGTGCATGCCTCATGTACTGAGGCTGTAGTCCTCCAAGCGGTTTCAGAGCTAATCCCTGCACAATTTCCGCCATCACATTGGTGACAAATTACATCATATTAGCACTAGACAAGGGGCATAATTGTGCTGTTCTTTTTTATAGATCTGTCAAAAGCTTTTGATACAGTCGATCACCACCTTCTTTTAAATAAATAATCTGCTATTGCGTTGGCTGAAAGTGCATGTCCCTGGTTTCAGGATTACTTTTTTCATTAATACAGGTGTACCACAAGGTTCAATCTTGGGACCCATGCTCTTCCTGTTGTTTCTTCTCTGTATGATTGTCATGCCCATTTCTATGCAGACAACACTAGTTTGTATTGTATTGCAGATTCTGTAAAACAAGCCATCAAAAACTTGCAATTTGATTTGATTTCTATTCAATAATTTCTTACATAAACTGCTACTTAATGAAATTAAAACAAAATTCATGCTCTTCTATAGAGCGATATATATTGAATATGAGAGTGTATGCATATGTACTATTAATGGCTCAGAAATTGAGAGAGTCAGTGATTATAATTTCTTGTGCTTTTTTATGATGATATATGGACCTATGGGTGTGAAATAGTATACTGTATATAATAGTAAGTATAATGTAAATTATAAATATCTTTGCATGTGGCTGTATGATAAATTGACATTTAATTTCTATGTGTAAATTCTTGTCCACAAGTTGTGACAGAAAGTTGGCTTTTTCTACAGAAACAAAGGATTACAGAGGCGTAATTTATAGACACCCTGCAGCTTCAACCCTAAACCCTCTGTTCGAATTGATTGTAATTGAATTGAAGTTAATTGAATATTCTGAAAAATGCACTGCAAGTGAGCAGGCAGGCGGTTGATGACATTTATATCAAGTAACCGATGATTGACCGTTGCTATCTTCATGCACCTGATGAAGCTGCTCATACTCTTTACTGCTCAACAGTATGTTCTTTTCAACTTGTTTGTTGATACTGTGAACACAGTACAATTACACGTAGCATATAAAGGCAAAAACTCTTAATTTGGTTTAAGACTGTTAGTTTGTCTGCCATCTTGGATATGTTGGAAACATTCAACTGTGACTTCTGCAGCACCATTTCTATTTTACGCCTTTGAACAGTCCATCTGAGAAAATCTCCCTCGAGGGATACATGTTGTTGTCTTGTCCTGTCTATAAGAGTGCAGGGGTCATGAATAAAAACGTATTATGAATAAAGAATGATTGATTGTTTAACTGCTATACCATGCTTTGTTCTGCATTAAAGGGGAGAACCCTATATGCCAACCCCATCCTTTCCTGGTTGACTCAGGATCAGCACTACGGAGAGGGTTTCTACTCTACACAGGTACACAAACACACAGACCTCATTGTCTCCCTCTCTCTCTTTGACTATAACGCCTTCTGTCTGTGTGCTTGTTTCTCTGTCTGTCTTTAATTCTATCCGACTGCCTGTCTGTCTTTCTTTCTTTCTTCCTATGTGTCTGTCCCTGTTTATTTCACTCTATGTGTCTATGTTTCTCTGCTTGATTGTCCTTCTGCTTCTCTCTCTCTCTTTCTCTCTGTCTGACTGTGGCCATTGCACTCTCTTTGTCTTTCTTTTCTTATCTGTCTTCCTGTTTTCCTTCCTCTGCCTGTTTGTTTCTCTCGGTGCTTCTGTTTCTCTGTCAGTCTTTCTTTCTATCTTTCTTTATCCTTCTCTTTCTTCACGTATCCCTTTCTGTCTCTCTCTGTTTGTCTCTTACTATACATGTCTTTTTTCTCTATATATATATCTCTGCCTGTCTGTCTTTCTATCTTATTCTTTACCTGCCTTTCTCTCTCTTTGCTTGTCTACCTCTGTCTTTACCTGTTTCCCTCTCTATCTCTCTTTCTCTTTACCTGACTGTTTTTATTTCTGCTTCTCTTTTTTCTCTTCCTGTCTGTCTGTCTGTCTATCTCTCTCTTCTTGTTTCTCATGGTCTCCCTGTGTGCCTGACTAAGTCTCTCTCTCTCTCTCTCTCTCTCTGCCTGTCTGTCTCTCAGGACACAGTCTTGACTCTGGAGGCGGTCACAGAGTACAGCAGAGTCATCAGTCGAGCCGTCCTCAGTCAGCACATCAACATTCGCTTTATCAGGACTGGTGAGCTGAGAAAAGTCGAGCTCAGCCAGAGTCGTCCTGTGGCCACGCCCATCCAGGTGAGACAGGTGCAGGACAGTAAAGCCGTTTTCACATATGCACTCCAGATGATATCTAGATATTTACAGGAGGACTTCTCCGGAGATTACTGTTGGTAATGAAAGATCTCAAGTCAAAGTCTTTTGTCTTTGTGTATTTTATTGCATATGATAAAAAGAGTTCTTTTGCAAAAGGGGTAATCTGCTACAAAAGTAACATCAGTGATATACATGAGTGATACATCGTCGTTGGTTTCAGCTTGCCTGATGATTTATCTTACACCAACAGAAACTCCTTTGTTCGGAGGGCACTGATTTAGGGTCATGCTGTTCTCAGATACTGAGGAGTGTTCCTGTTGGAGATACAGACCAAGGTCATACAGAGAAAATGACGCACGAACATCCTAATCTTTTAAGTTCAAACGAGGACGACAGACAGATAGTGTTTTTCCACTACAAGATTCTCCCGACCTAGCCGTTCACATATGCTCCTCACAGCGGGGGACTTTCCCTGTCAGAGGGGAGGGGGCGCGGGGGATTTCCCGAGGTAAGACGTGACGTAAATAATCAACGCGGAAGTAGCGGCCGAAGCAACAGAGTCTGCTACACGACGTTATAATGAGAATATTTGCCTTTATATCAATGCTCTGTGTAATCCAATGGTATGACAACATCCACAAAAGAGTGGAGAACAACATACTGACGAACAGAAAACATAATGCAGCCGTTTAATTACGTGCACGGAGATCGTAGTGGTCGCGTGCAGACACTTTAACCGGTCACCGTATATAAACGTCATTCTCTTTCTATTGGCTGAAATTGAAATATCCGGAGTATATGCTGCCGCGTTCACACATCAGCTCACTCTGATATTCTGTGGATAAAATACTAAGGGTCTGGCCGGATAAACTCCGGGTAAAGGCAGCGCGAAAAATGTGGCTGTTTGCGTTCACACATAGCCTAAAGAACCTCCGGGTAGCCAAATCTCCGGAGTTTTTCAGGAGATTTGCGTATGAAAAGGGTTTAAGAGATGAAGACAGGTCCAGCGGAGGGAGGCAGATTGCTGATCTACTCTTTCTTTCCTAATACCTTTGTTTTACCTCCCAGGTCAAGAGGGATGAAATTATCAAAGTGTCGACAGGTTTTGGGAGGGGCGTGTCCAACGTAAAGGTGGGTGTGGTTTAGTCCTGCAGCTGTTTAAGTTCACTGGACCTTTACATTTCCCAGAATGCCCTTCAACTTTGTTGATTTTTTCAGCTGAAGACAGTTTTCTACGAGACTACAGCGTCCTCAGAGAAATGTAACTTTGACCTTACAATAGAGGTGACAGGCCCAGGCACTTCTAACAGTAAGCATTCAAACAGAACTTTATTGTCATTACCCTTGGTGAACAGTGACACTCAGTCACTTGAAGTGCATCCTGCTAAATTATAATATTCATTACAGCACAACTGTTAAATGAATATGACAAGAAAATAATACACTATTGTTTTCTTTTAAACAGACTAGTAACCTGTCTGTCAACCTGTCTGTCTGCTACCAATGTAAACGTCTTCTTCTCCTTCTTAGATCCCACTACAAGTGCCCCTCACCTGGTCGCCTGTGCAAAGTAAGAAAAAACACCCCAAAGTTCACAATTTTTACTTTCTACAACATTTAAATTAATGATATTTTCTTACTTTTAAAATGAAGATTTTCTACACTATCTGGAGGCCTTTTCAGAATAAAAAATTAATGTTTTAATTGTAATGTTTTCAGTATTCTAAAGGACAATATTCAAGAGTTTTGAATCAGAATTCCAACAATAAATTTATGCTCTTAAATTTTATTACAGTTTCTGAAAAGATAATGCTATTATTCAAGTATATTAACTGCAATATTATGAAGTACTTCAGAAAATCTACTTGTTTCAAACAAACAAACAAGTATTGTAAATGAGTAGTAATGAGATCAAACCATATTTATTGAAAGGTAAAGACACAAGTTACAGTAACGTTATGTATTTTATACAATCACTATAATTTAAGATTTAGATATAAAAAGTTTTAAAAATAGCTGAAATATGTGTTTGTGTGTGTGTGTTTGTGTGTGTGTGTGTGTGTGTGTGTTTGTGAATGTGTGTGTGTGTGTGTGTGTGAATGTGTGTGTGTGTGTGTGTGTGTGTGTGTTTGTGAATGTGTGTGTGTGTGTGTGTGTGTGTTTGTGAATGTGTGTGTGTGTGTGTGTGTGTGTGTGTGTGTGTGTGTGTGTGTGTGTGTGTGTGTGTGAATGTGTGTGTGTGTGTGTGTGTGCGTGTGTGTGTATGTCAGGTATAAACCCCCTCCTAACGAGGTGTATACAGAGTCCTCTCTGACAGTGATGAAGATTCAGCTACCGACAGGTGTGGAAGCGAACCTGGAGGACCTGAGACAGGTTAAATTAAACAATGTTTTCTTTCCGATTTCAAGCATGTGACTTAAGTTGAAGAGCATTGCTGCATCAGATCTGTGTGGAGCGATAAGGAGACTTCACACCTCCTCACTTTAATACATGGAACTAACATTGTCAACATGTTTCTGTTGTTTGAGCTCAAACTGGTTCACACACTTTTATTTCATCTCCTGAATATACAGTGATATTTTAAATATACTGTATATGAATGGATCTTGTCTAACTTTGTGTTATTTTGTATCACTGTAGTTTATTTTGGTACTATTATATTTTCATGTTGAACTAAACTGTATTTTTGCAGTTCAGAGATACAGACGAGCCAGTCATCTCACACTATGAACTACAAGGAAATACTGTGGTCATTCAGTTGGAAGCTGTGAGTAACATAAACACTAGAACCAAAAGATACACCTTCTGAACCTGAAATCTACCAACCATATGCGCAAAATATCAGATTTTCTCCATCTATATTTTCATGTTGCTTTTCCCTGTCCTGATAATATGCTGCATGTTAAATCTGTGGAAACTTGTTTTCTTGTTATGTAGGAGGACGATCAAAACCTCACTGAGGTTACTGTCATTTACAAAACAAAAAATTAATGATGTAATAACTTCATGTTTGATTGCTCCCTTGTGATAATTTCATGTTTACATGCTGTCATAAGGTGATAACTCCGTTTTGTTGCTAGGTGACCAGTAACAACTTTCTCTGTGGTTTAAAAAAATAAGTCTTGTTGTGCTAATTTACTGTCCTGTTGCTCGCTTTTATGTGATAACTTCTGCTGTTGGTGACTTGAGATTACTTACTGTCTGGCTTGGGCTTCCCTGTAAAAACTACACATCCTGTTGCCATGTTCCCCCCTTTAACTTCCTGCTATATTGCTAGCCTGTAAGTGATATCTTCCTTTGACCTGTTGCTATGTTCTCTGTGATAACTTCCTGTCTGGTTGCTAGGTTCCCTCTGACATTTTCCTGTGCGTCGGTTTCCGGATCAGGATTGGATTCACTGTGAGGGGGGTCAGTGAGTCGCTTTTTAGCGTCTATGAGCCTCAAGACAAAGGTAAAAAGGAGTCAGGACCTAGTATGCATGCTGGGATTTGAAGTCTATCTTTTAGTAAATGCTATTCTGCTTCAGGGACACTTCCCCAGTTAGTGTGATGGAGGAACTCTCTATTAATTTAACTCTGTCACTTTGTCACACCTGGAAGCCCATTTACACCAGAAAAAAAATGACTGGGTTCAGGTTGGAATCATTCAAATAAAATATTTCATTAATAATAATGAAAATAAGGGATAGTTTAAAGGGGGAAAATAGAGCATGATGAATTGTGCCTTGAAAAAAGAGATAAACCCAGGAAGCTTTTAGCCTAGCAGCTTGGCTAAGACTTAAAGGAGGTAAACTGTGAAGTTTGTCCTAGTCCTTACTACTCCAAATCTGTCTGCTTTACATCAGCTTAAAGTGACCTGAATCATCTGACTTTGAAGATAAGAAACTGATGGATATTTTTTTATTAAAATAGAGGCGGAATAATACATCTTTTGTCTCCCAGGAACTATGTGCACCAAACTATTTTCCTACCAGGAGCAGAAGCTGCAGCGCCTCTGTGTGGCTGAACAGTGTCAGTGTATGACAGGTGAAGTCTTCCTGTTAATTAACTGCAAACACTAGCTGCTGGTTGATATCCGATGATGTTTGAATGTATTTTGTGCTTTGTGTTTTAGGTTTTAACCAGATATTAAAATTCTGTTGTTGTTGATGTTGTCATTTAGCTGCGTGTGTTGCCTACAGAGCAAAGGTCGATGCGACTTTGACATTAGCCAAACGAATTGAGGAAACCTGCCAGCCTCACATCAAATATGGTGAGAATGAGACTTGTTGTTTATGAGAAGTTCATTGAACCCACAGGGAAACAAAAACATCAGCTAATCAGAAACATTTTAAAAAGTTGGTGCACAAAACACAATCTGACACCTTTCAGATAAAGAGAAGAAAATCTAATAGTTTACTTTGGAAACATGCAGAACTGCCAATCTATATGTTTGAGGTATTTGGAAGTTAACAACACACAATAAAACAAATGTTTCCTTTCACTCTCTGTTTGTCTCACTGCAGCCTATAGAGTTACTGTGACATCTTCAGCAGCAGAAGGAGACTTTATGACCTACACAGCCACCGTAGATGAAGTTCTGAAAAACACTGATAAAGGTGAAAGACATTTTTGGTAAAAAAAAAAATGTCATCCTGTAAGTATGATACCTCTATGTTGTTTGATTAGTTTGGTTCACCAACCAATTTTTCATGAATAATTATATGAGGTGGAAGCGACAGGTTCAAGAAAATAAAACCTCAATACTTTAAACCTTGGCCTTGTTTTGTTTAGCTATTTTGGGAGCTTAATGACTAGTAGAAAAGGTACAAAAAGGTTTGGAGTTACACAAGTAGATGCTTCAGCCTGCAGCCATGAAACATGGCGACATGATCATCCTTGAGAAAAAAAGGGATCTGATCAAAATAAGTCCACAAGAAGTTCTTCTTTTTGCCACTGAAATGCTCAGGTTGGGATGTAACCTCCCTGACCACATAACAGAAGGGTCCCTACAGAGAAAGATTCTTTGGTCAAAGAGTAAGACTCTCTGTTTAAACCTGAAAATCTCCATTTTTAGATATAAAGCAACTTCATCCACTGCCTAGATTCTCCATTCTTTTTGATGGTGCGTTATGATTTATAAAAACAAAGTCTCGCCATAATATATATTAACTGATCAGAAATCAGTAGACTGAAATTTTTTATGTGCTGTAAAGTCAAATTATTGCTTTTTCAGTGAAGGTTTTAGAGAGCGTATTGTCACAATTCTTTGCGATTTAAAAAAGGGCCCCAATGTTTAAATAAAATGTATTTCTAAAGCAAATAATGCATCCTTTGTGTGATGTTGTTCGACAGTCAAGCACTTTGAGTTGACATACTTCTTTGACCATTTTGATTATTTACCCCGAAGGATTACATAGCTGCCATTGAAGACTATTTCATTGCTGCAAGTTTTACAAATGAACAGGAGCAAAACTGTTTGTACCTAAAAATTAGACCCAAAATTATGTGAAAATACCTCCTTGGCAGTCATCATCAGGTCAGGCTAGCTTGTGTTTCTGGTGCTACATCACTTTATGTTGTACAACTTTCTTTTTTTTTCTGTCTGTTGTAGATTTTGAAGCGCTGAGTTCAGGTACAGCAGTGGACCTGGTTAAAAAGGTTACTTGCAGAGATGCTGACATCCAGATAAACAAACAGTACCTTGTGATGGGAGCCAGGGGAACAGAGGTCACACTAAACCATGGCTTCAGGTCAGGTTTACCCTCCACCGCTCTTTCTTTAACTTGTAGTTCTTCAACCATTTGATGCGACTCTGACCTGCTGTTTCTCTGTTGTGGTTCTTCTTCTTTTTTTTTTTTTTCTGCAGGTATCGTCTTGCTCTGGACTCAGAGGCACTGGTGGAGCTGTGGCCAACAGAGTGTAGTTCTCCTGAGTGCTCGGACTACATTTCCAACCTGGAGGACCTTGCTCTGGAGCTGCAGTTAGCCAGCTGTCCTGATTTATAGATGTTAAACTGAGAGGGAGTTAATATAGAATTGTTCATATGACGAAGGAAAAAGTTGCACTTGTGAGGTGTTTTTAGCTCAGGAAATGTCAGTTCAAATGTCATGTTTTGTCTTTTTCCAAACTGTGTGATTATTGCATGGTCTGCCAATAAAATGGGTTCACTGTGTGGTCTCAGGAACCTGTTACATTATACCAATAACGCATGGTTATGTTGGCTTCATTAAATCCAGGATGGCCGTATAGCAAACCAGTGTCTGTTTATGATCTTATCCCTCCTTGACTTCTTTACTTGATCTACATCAATTATGCTTAAGTACAGTGGTGCAACTTTTCCGAAACATTAATGAAACTTTACCTGGAGGTTTCGGAGAAAAATTCCCCCAAAATTCGGATGACAATTCCCCAAAATATCCTAAAAAGGTCTGGACATATTTCTCAAATTTGCAAGAAAAGGTTTTCAAAAACATTCGGAAAGTTTCTGAAAATTTCTAAGGGTCCCTAAAAATTCCAACACAATTCAAGAAAATGTATCTAAATTCTTCATGAAGACATGATGTTGCTTTTTCAGATACAGAGGGTGGTAGAATGCATCGTTAACATGGGTTTATAGTCTGCCATTACAAACAGAAGAAAAATAAAAAGAAGATATCTTCATTGGTATCATTAGAATATTGTCATCTCAAAGAAGACAGAGATAAAGAAATGCATGAATCCCTTCTAAGTAGTAATCCTGAGCAGAATTACGTCTGCCTGGCAAAATATTTGGGATGAACAACATAGAGGACATCTTTATCAAATTCAGCAAGAAGTAGGACAAAGTTCAGCATTTAGGAAAAAGGGGCCCAACAAACAACCACACCATGACTAAGATTAGAAACAGTGTTAAATAAAACAATTCACATATAAGAAAATATCCACCAGGTCTGTATGATTGTATAGCCTACAATAAGAGGAGACAGTAAAATATGTAATTTGTCATTGAAATATAATACCAAAGAAGTTTTTGCAAGAAAATATTGTGAAAGGCTAGTTTCTGTGATTGTGTAAACCATTACATTTCATCGACCAACAGCTTATATGTCATTTACTGCTAAAATATAGGCTATTGTAAGCGTGCATGGCTAACTAGGCCTAATACAATATTACACATGTCAAATGCAGGGTTTGTAACAGGTAATGCAGTTTTTAGTTATCAAAGAATAAAATGTTTTTTTTTAAATCAACTTGTTTTGCTGAGGAAGGTGTGGAAGCCCATTTCCGCCAGTAAAAAAAAATAAAAATGAAAATAATAAAGTCTCATAATTTCAACTTTTTATCTCATTATTATGACTTTATTATTTTCATTTTTATTTTTTTAACTGGCGGAAATGGGCTTCCATAGAAAGGTGACATTTCATAGAATAATGTTATTTCATAACCACGCAATTCCAGCTCCGTTTAAAACTTGCAAAAAGATCACAAGAGAAGCAGGAAGTAACATCGCGTCGGACGGACCTCCCCTCGGCTCGCTACGGCAAGCCGGTAGCCTCATTCATGAACAGCTTGTTTACATACCAGCATTAGCCTCTCTGATGATTAGCTAAGATTTAGAATATTCTGCATCCTTTCATTGCGATTCCGACCATGTTTGGTAGCTAAGTGTCATGAAAATGTCGATGTTTAGCCTCACTGTGAAACGCACATGCTTCGGCGTGTCATCGAAAGTTCCCCGGCCTTCTGCTAGCCTGTTAGCAAACAATACAGACTCGGTTGACTTTCACATCGTACAAGTCAGGCGCCACCTTAACTCTGAAACGTATAACCCCAAGGTAAATCATATTTTTTGCAGTTGTATTGTTCAGTATGTTGAGTGTTGATAACCGACTGTCACTTCTAATAGGTACCGAAAATTGCAACATGGACACCAGTGACAGAGGCCAAACTTCCTCCGGTAATTCGATGCATTTGAACGCAACACAGTAGAAGCAGGTTCCAGCAGGTGACCCAAAGAAATGCCTCTTGGACTGAAACATTTAGCGGAAATCTCATCTTATTTGTAATTCAACTCTGTCTGAAACAAAAGCCTTAAACCTGCATTATGTTGAGTTAAACCGCATTTATTTATTTATCCTTGTTTTTGTTTTGTTAAGACACTAAATTGGATGTTGTGCCTAAACGCGTATTTTAAAGCGAATACCTGTTCCCAGTTGACACTTTTGTTCTTTAATTATTTACTAGATGTCTATTGACTCAAAAAAGGGAATTATACAACTAACCTTGTTTTTGTAAGCATTGAGAAAAGCATAAACAAAGATGTCCAAAGGATGAAGATGATGGCACGAGTCATGACAGTACACTCGAGTTGTAAACGAAGATATTTCAGTGGATGTTGTGGATTTAGACAGAGGTTAATATTGCTAATATGAAGCCTAAATGCGTATTTTAAAGAGAATACCTGTTCCCACTTGACAGCTTTTAAAAAAACTTGTTTATCAGATGTCTTTTGACTCAAAAAGGGAACTTGTTAAGACAAAGGCTACACTTGCTTTTGTAAGCATTCAGAAAAAAACAAAATAACAAAGACCAAAACAAAATGCAAATAGAATGCAAATACCGTAAACAAAGATGACCAAAGGATAAAGATGATTGGGGATGAGTCATGACAGTGCAATGCAGTTTATGACTTTATGTAATGCTTACGTGCAGGGAAAGTTATTAATAAACTGTTGAAAGGTACTTTTTAATGCAAATTTTACAGCCCTCCCGGATCCCTGCAGACCTAGTGGATAAACTAGAGCGACTGGCCTTGGTTGATTTCCGCACCAAACAGGGACTAGATTGTTTGGAGAAAGCTGTACGGTTTGCAGATCAGCTTCATCTAGTCGACACGGCTGGGGTTGAACCAATGGATTCTGTTTTGGAGGACAGGTGTGTACAGACAGTTAGAAAATATTTTTCCTTGTCTCCATGTTCTTTTCATCACAGTTACAAGTCTGAATGGGTAAATATATGAGCTACAGCTTTAGGAAGTCTATTAAATGAATACTAAATGTCTGTCTATGCACTTTCAGGGCACTATACCTGAGGGGCGATGCAGTGACAGACGGTGACTGTGCAGAAGAACTTCTTCAGCTTTCCAAAAACACAGTCGAAGAATATTTTGTGGCACCACCAGGTAAGAGAGGAAATTCTTAATATCTTTATTTAAAAAAGAGTTGAGTTGATGAAAAGTTACACAGTATTTATCTAATATTAGCCATGAAAGGCGAAAATGATTCTCTGTCACTTTTCAGGCTCCTTAACTAATATTTATTTTCTCACCACAGGAAATATTCCTCTACCAACGAGGGCTGAGAGGGCCGCAACGCTGAAACACTCAGAGTTCTGAAGTTTATAAATTTATCTTTATTTTTTATTTATGTCATGAAATAAAATGAGCTTGTCATGCATTTGAATTGTTTTTTTCTTTCTACTTCTTGTTATAATTTCAGTTTCATATCATTAAAATTGAAAGTGTGCTCTTTGATTTAAGAGACTAATAGTCTTACTTGTTTGTCAGTGCATGTACGTGCCCGTTTTAGAATACGTCACGTTGAGACATCGAAAACGAAAGTTACTAAGTCAGAGAAGAGGGGAAACGAATGTTAAATAAAGTGGGCGTGTCGATCAGCTGCTGGTTCCATATAAACAATGCTGAGTTCAAACCTGTGTCACAGCTGCTGCTGAGCATCGTCTGTTTACCTGTCAGCGTCTCGAGACTTTTCTAGAAGTTTCCCTCAGGAATTTTACAAGTTAACAAAAGGTAAGATCCTTAACGCTTAGTTAAGTTTATGTTTCTTTATTTACAAGCTGTTTTAGAAGTCTTTTTCCTGTATTTATATTGATACATTTCATTTCAGGCTGCATAAATCATGGAAATAACTATCGTTATGCTGAGTGGTGAATCCCACAGCTTTCCGGTGAACCCTAACGACACGGTGGGCGCTCTGAAGAAACTGATCCAGGACAAACTCGGGGTTAGTTCTGAGAGACAGAGGCTGGTCTATGATAACAGACACAGGACTTTTCTCAACGACGACTTGATACCTGTGAGCGCATACGGCCTGCAGAACGGCTCCCGGGTGTCTCTGATCGTCACCGGGTCTTTCCAGGTGTTCCTCAGAAACGAAAAGGGGAAGTCGTCCACCTATGACGTCACACCGGAGGAGACCGTGAGCGACTTCAAGGTCAAAGTCCAGACTAGAGAGGGGGTGGCGGTGAGCCAGCAGAGGTTGGTTTTCCAAGGCAGAGAGATGGCGAGCGGGAAACTTTCAGACTACAGCGTCACAGAGCACAGCACCATCGACATGATGATGCGTCTGCGAGGAGGCTGAGGACACCTCTGGTTTCAGCATGTTATTTTACATGAGCTACTATTTAAGTTTATTTAATACAAGTGAAGGACAAATGCCATAGGCTAAAGAAATACCGGTATATCACTTTTTTTTAATTTTGAACAAGATTTTTCTGTCATGTTTTTAATAATTGTTTTGTCATATTTCCTTGACAATAAAAAAAAATGTTAAAGGTACAGCACATCATGTTGTAATTATATTTTCACCAAAGCCTATTGTTATGCAGGCATTGTTAAATAACAAAATCAACAAAGTGAATTTACATGATTGTATTTCCTGTTCATTTTGTGCAGAGGTGAAGTTGCACCAAACTAAAAAATAAAAATGATCTTCATATCTCAATTATTTCCTTGTTCATTATTTTATTTTAAAAGATTTTTCCAGTGTTTTATAAACTTTTTTATTAAGTAGATTTACTTTGTTCAGTAATAATGAAAGCAGTCAGGGGTCTGACATATTATAGCAGCATGTTAAAATGTCTTATCACTTTCGTTAGGGTTTGTTGACACACAATCATCAGAGCTGCTTTTAGTGAGAATTATTGTCATGTTAAATTACAGGTACGCAGTAGTTCAGTAAACACATCATGTTAAAGGCACTGTGAAGAAGAAGATTCCTCCAGATTATTCTTCCACGAGCCAGGATGCTTCATTTCCTCACAGATACTAGGTAGGCGTACCAAAATAAGGCGACCATGTTGGCAAACAGCACTCTGAACTGAAATCACAAACAGACACAGGAACACATAAAAGGCGAAAATGATTCTCTGTCACTTTTCAGGCTCCTTAACTAATATTTATTTTCTCACCACAGGAAATATTCCTCTACCAACAAGGGCTGAGAGGGCCGCAACGCTGAAACACTAAGAGTTCTGAAGTTTATAAATTTATCTTTATTTTTTATTTATGTCATAAAATAAAATGAGCTTGTCATGCATTTGAATTGTTTTTTTCTTTCTACTTCTTGTTATAATTTCAGTTTCATATCATTAAAATTTAAAGTGTGCTATGTTATAGCAACCCCTAGTAGTTCTAACTTGTGTTTTACCTGAATCACCTTTATTGGCCACGTATGTTTACACACAAGGAATTTGACTTCAGTGAACTGTGATCTCTTAGTTTGAATAAAGGTATATAACATTAAATATCAACAATAAACACAAAATAAAGACTAATATGTACAAGAATAAATAAGACAATAGTTACATTTCAATACCAACTTTAATTTATAGAAAACATTACAATTCCTGCCTATCTGAAATTATACTTAGTCCTTCTTCAACCTTACATCAGCTAATCAGTCCATGTGATAATACTCTGGAAGTCCTGTGTTGTGATTATGTGATATATTCCTACTATCAGCTGTCTTTTTTATTTGATTTAAGAGACTAATAGTCTTAACTTGTTTGTCAGTGCATGTTACGTGCCCGTTTTAGAATACGTCACGTTGAGACATCGAAAACGAAAGTTATTAAGTCAGAGAAGAAGGGAAACGAATGTTAAATAAAGTGGGCGTGTCGATCAGCTGCTGGTTCCATATAAACAATGCTGAGTTCAAACCTGTGTCACAGCTGCTGCTGAGCATCGTCTGTTTACCTGTCAGCGTCTCGAGACTTTTCTAGAAGTTTCCCTCAGGAATTTTACAAGTTAACAAAAGGTAAGATCCTTAACGCTTAGTTAAGTTCATGTTTCTTTATTTACAAGCTGTTTTAGAAGTCTTTTTCCTGTATTTATATTGATACATTTCATTTCAGGCTGCATAAATCATGGAAATAACTATCGTTATGCTGAGTGGTGAATCCCACAGCTTTCGGGTGAACCCTAACGACACGGTGGGCGCTCTGAAGAAACTGATCCAGGACAAACTCGGGGTTAGTTCTGAGAGACAGAGGCTGGTCTATGAAAACGGACACAAGACTTCTCTCAACGACGACTTGATGCCTGTGAGCTCATACGGCCTGCAGAACGGCTCCCGGGTGTCTCTGATCGTCACCGGGTCGCCGCCGACCATCCAGGTGTTCCTCAGAAACGAGAAGGGGAAGTCGTCCACCTATGACGTCACACCGGAGGAAACCGTGAGCGACTTCAAGGTCAAAGTCCAGAGGAGAGAGGGGGTCGCGGTGAGCCAGCAGAGGTTGGTTTTCCAAGGCAGAGAGATGGCGAGCGGGAAACTTTCAGACTACGGCGTCACAGAGCACAGCACCATCGACATGATGATGCGTCTGCGAGGAGGCTGAGGACACCTCTGGTTTCAGCATGTTATTTTACATGAGCTACTATTTAAGTTTATTTAATACAAGTGAAGGACAAATGCCATAGGCTAAAGAAATACCGGTATATCACTTTTTCAAAATTTTGAACAAGATTTTTCTGTCATGTTTTTAATAATTGTTTTGTCATATTTCCTTGACAATAAAAAAAAATGTTAAAGGTACAGCACATCATGTTGTAATTATATTTTCACCAAAGCCTATTGTTATGCAGGCATTGTTAAATAACAAAATCATCAAAGTGAATTTACATGATTGTATTTCCTGTTCATTTTGTGCAGAGGTGAAGTTGCACCAAACTAAAAAATAAAAATGATCTTCATATCTCAATTATTTCCTTGTTCATTATTATATTTTAAAAGATTTTTCCAGTGTTTTATAAACTTTTTTATTAAGTAGACTTACTTTGTTCAGTAATAATGAAAGCAGTCAGGGGTCTGACATATTATAGCAGCATGTTAAAATGTCTTATCACGTTTGTTAGGGTTTGTTGACACACAATCATCAGAGCTGCTTTTAGTGAGAATTATTGTCATATTAAATTACAGGTACGCAGTAGTTCAGTAAACACATCATGTTAAAGGCACTGTGAAGAAGAAGATTCCTCCAGATTATTCTTCCACGAGCCAGGATGCTTCATTTCCTCACAGATACTAGGTAGGCGTACCAAAATAAGGCGACCATGTTGGCAAACAGCACTCTGAACTGAAATCACAAACAGACACAGGAACACATAACAGGAAGTGTCAATATATGATTTAAAATCTGTTCATTGACAGGATGCCATTAAAATACATACCTGAACAGGCACAACGTTGATATTGATGAACTGGAAGGGGGTCCACACTTTCCAGTTCATCTTTAAAGCCGTCCAGTAACTTGTTCTCATCTTCTTTTCAAAGTCTCCCCACCCTTTAGCCTGGAAATACACTGCACTTAATACAGGCCTACATCTATTTACATGTATTTGGAAAGATGAGAACGAGATTTTTGAGACTCTTTCTCTTTTAAGTTACCCAACTTTACACAAGTTGATTTTTTTCTATCTCTGTGTCTTCCCTTTAAAGAGGGGGGGGGGGGGGGGGGAGAGTTTATGTGATGACCCACCTCAAGGAGTGTTCATTACAAAGTGAGGGGGTTCAGTGAGTCGCTGTTTAGCATCCATGAGCCTCAAGACAAAGGCAACAAGGAGTCAGGACCTGGTATGCATGCTGAGATTTGAAGTCTATCTTTTTTTTCTTTTCTTTTTTTTAGTAAATGCTATTCTGCTTCAGGGACACTTCACCAGTTAGTGTGATGGAGGAACTCTCTATTAATTTAACTCTGTCACTTTGTCACACCTGGAAGCCCATTTACACCAGAAAAAATAATACTGTGGTCAGGTTGGAATCATTCAAATAATATATTTCATAATGAAAATAAGTGCACCAAACCATTTTCCTACCAGGAGCAGAAGCTGCAGCGCCTCTGTGTGGCTGAACAGTGTCATTGTATGACAGGTGAAGTCTGCCTGTTAATTGACTGCAAACACTCAAGAGGCAATTGTAGAGTTTGTTTGGGCCCTAGGCAAATAATTAATTGGGGGCCCCTCCAACCACCATCTCTTTATGTTTCACTCCTATACAGATAATTCCTCTTCATTTTCTTTTATTGACAAACTTTAGTTTTCACAGCAATAATGCAAGGTGCAACTAGCAGGAATAGTAAGTGCTATCAGATGGGGCACCCTTAGGGAGGTTTTCTACTGCCATTGAAAATTTAACAAAATTTGAGGCACTGCTGTGATTTAAGGTGTGTCAGCCCTTGGGGGCCCACCACTGGCCTTTGGCCCCAAGCAGTTGCCTGCCTTGCCTATTGACAAGCAGCGCCTCTGCAAACACTAGCTGCTGGTTGATATCCGATGATGTTTGAATGTATTTTGTGCTTTGTGTTTTAGGTTTTAACCAGATATTAAAATTCTGTTGTTGTTGATGTTGTCATTTAGCTGCGTGTGTTGCCTACAGAGCAAAGGTCGATGCGACTTTGACAGTAGCCAAACGAATTGAGGAAACCTGCCAGCCTCACATCAAATATGGTGAGAATGAGACTTGTTGTTTATGAGAAGTTCATTGAACCCACAGGGAAACAAAAACATCAGCTAATCAGAAACATTTAAAAAAGTTGGCGAACAAAACAACAAAACTGACAGAAAAAGTCCTAATACTCAGTCAAACGCACAATCTGACACCTTTCAGTAAAGAGAAGAAAATCTAATAGTTTACTCTGGAAACATGCAGAACTGCCAATCTATATGTTTGAGGTATTTGGAAGTTAACAACACACAATAAAACAAATGTTTCCTTTCACTCTCTGTTTGTCTCACTGCAGCCTATAGAGTTACTGTGACATCTTCAGCAGCAGAAGGAGACTTTATGACCTACACAGCCACCGTAGATGAAGTTCTGAAAAACACCATTATGCATGGTTATTTTGGCTTCATTGAATCCAGGATGGCCGCAAAACAAACCAGTTTCTGTTCATGCTCTAATCCCTCCTTATGACATCTCTACTTGATCAACATAAATTATGTTTAAGTACAGAGGTGTGTCTTTGAGAAAAAACTGGTTGTTGTTTTTAACTCTGCCTGAAACAAAAGCCTTATACCTGCATTCAACTGACTTCCTGAGCTTTTTCAACAACAAAGTTCTAGACATCAGAGACAAAATTGGTAACCTCCTGCCCTTACCTGGTGCGGATACGTCTGATACGGCAGAGACAGTTCCAGGACCAGATATTAGTCTCGACTGTTTTTCTCCAATCGACCTTTCAGAGTTATATTCCATTTTTTCTGTGTCGAAACCGTCAACCTGTATTTTGGACCCAATCCCAACCAAGCTCTTTCCCTTAGTTAGCAACTCCATATTAGATATGATCAATATGTCTTTACTGGCAGGCTATGTACCACAGGCATTTAAAGTAGCGGTAATCAAACCTCTACTTAAAAAGCCTACTCTGGACTCAGGAACTCTGGCTAATTACAGGCCTATATCCAACCTTCCTTTTTTCTCGAAGATCCTGGAGAAGGTGGTAGCTAAACAGCTGTGTGACTTTCTCCATGACAACAGTTTATTTGAGGAGTTCCAGTCAGGTTTTAGAGTCCACCATAGCACTGAGACTGCACTAGTTAGAGTTACAAACGATCTACTTCTAGCCTCAGACAGGGGACTTCTGTCTGTGCTCGTCTTGTTAGATCTTAGTGCTGCTTTTGACACCATTGACCATCGGATCCTGTTGTACAGACTGGAGCATTTGCTTGGAATTACAGGGACTGCTTTAAGTTGGTTTGAATCCTACTTATCAGACCGATCTCAGTTTGTACATGTTAATGATGAGTTCTCTATGCACACTAAAGGTTGCCATGGAGTCCCACAAGGTTCAGTGCTTGGACCAATTCTTTTTACATTATATATGCTTCCTCTGGGAAATATTATGAGGAAACACTCCATACAGTTTCATTGTTATGCAGATGATACTCAGCTTTATGTATCAATGAAGCCCGATGGTACCAGTCAGTTATGTCAGCTAGAAACGTGCCTTAAGGACGTTAGGACCTGGATGACCAGAAATGTTTTGCTACTTAACTCAGACAAGACTGAAGTTATTGTGCTAGGCCCTAAGAACCTCAGAGAGACTTTTTCTAGTGATTTGACTGTCCTTAGTGACATCAGCCTGGCATCTAGCACCACTGTTAGGAATCTAGGAGTTATTTTTGATCAAGATATGTCCTTTAGCTCTCACATCAGTCAAGTTTCAAGAACAGCCTACTTTCACCTTCGTAATATATCCAAGATCAGGAATATCCTGTCGCAAAGTGATGCAGAGAAACTAGTTCATGCATTTGTTACCTCCAGATTGGACTATTGTAACTCTCTTTTGTCAGGGTGCTCTGGCAAATCTCTAAAGACTCTTCAACTGGTCCAGAATGCTGCAGCTCGTGTACTGACCAGAACCAGGAAATGGGACCACATCACTCCTGTCCAGGCTTCTCTGCACTGGTTCCCTATACAGTCTAGAATAGAATTCAAGATCCTTCTTCTCACCTACAAAGCTGTAAATGGCCAGGCACCATCTTACCTGAAGGAGCTACTAGTGCCGTACTGTCCCTCGAGAGCGTTGTGGTCCCGGAGTGCAGGCCTGCTGGTGGTACCTACAGTCTCCAAGTGTACTATGGGGGGTAAAGCCTTCAGTTATCGGGCTCCTCTCCTCTGGAACCACCTTCTAGCCGGGGTCCAGGAGGCAGACACAGTCTGTATTTTTAAGAATAGACTTAAAACTTTCCTTTTTGATAAATCTTATAGTTAGGGCTGGTGCTGGTGTAGACCAGCTCTTAGTTATGCTGCTATAGGCTTAGACTACCGGGGGAACTGGCACCCTGAGCTCCTCTCTCTCTCTCTCTCTCTCTCTCTCTCTCTCTCTGCATATACAGTACATCATATTACTGCATGTATCTATCTATAAATCTCAGTCACTAACCACCTACTTTCCTGGGAGCTCTTGAGCTCTTCTAGGCTCCTCAAGATCGTCGGTTGACGGCTTGCCAGAACAACCCCCACCCCACCACTACCCCCTACCCACCGGATCGTGGGTTGGCGGCCTGCCAGAACAACCCCCCCCCCCCCCCCCACACACACACACACCCCCTCCCCTCCCCACCGGATTGCTGATGGACGGTCTACCTCCCCCCACCCCCTTGCTCTCTATCCCTCTTCCTGCATCTTATCCCATCTCTCCCCCTATCCCTTTCCAAGCCCGGCGCAGTCTAGGCCTGTGAAAACTGTTTCGTCATGAGCCGGGGATCCGGCCGAAGATTTCTGCCTTTTAATAAGGCAGTTTTTTCTTACCACTGTAACTTTTGCTGCTTTGCTAAAGTGCTCATGATGGATAGGCCGGATCTTTGTAACATAGCAATAAGTAAGGTATTTTACCTGCTTTTTGTAACATAACAATAAGTAAGGTCTTTTACCTGCTTTTTGTAACATAACAATGAGTATGGTATTTTACCTGCTCTTTTGTAATGTTAACAGACAAAGAGTAAGGTATTTTTACCTGCTTCTTGTAAAGTGTCTCGAGATAACACTTTTTATGAGTTGACGCTATACAAATAAAAATTGATTGATTGATTGATTATGTTGAGTTGAACCACAATTATTTGATGAATCTGTTCCCTTTGTCCATGTTTCCCAGTAAATGAGGATTTTGTTAAGATATTTCAGTGGATGTTGTGGATTTAGACAGAGGTTAATATTGCTAATATGAAGCCTAAACGTGTATTTTAAAAAGAATACCTGTTCCCACTTGACAGCTTTAAAAAGAAATACTTGTTTATCAGATGTCTTTTGACTCAAAAAGGGAACTTGTTAAGACAAAGGCTACACTTGTTTTTGTAAACATTAAGAAAAAAACAAAATAACAAGGACCAAAACAAAACATTTGAATACAAATACCGTAAACAAAGATGTCCAAAGGATAAAGATGATTGGGGATGAGTCATGACATGAAATGGAGTTTATGACTTTATGTAATGCTTACGTGGAGGGAAAGTTATTTGACTGTTCTTATCAATTTTTTATGTCATAAAATAAAATGAGCTTGTCATGCATTTGAATTGTTTTTTTCTTTCTACTTGTTATAGTTTCAGTTTCATATCATTAACATTTAAGGTGTGCCTTAAATGTTAACCTGAGGGCATTCATTGCAATACCTTATTGTAGTAGTTCTAACTTGTGTTTTACCTGAATCACCTTTATTGGCCACGTATGTTTACTCACAAGGAATTTGACTTCAGTGAACTGTGATCTCTTAGTTTGAATAAAGGTATATAACATTAAATATCAACAATAAACACAAAATAAAGACTAATATGTACAAGAATAAATAAGACAATAGTTACATTTCAATACCAACTTTAATTTATAGAAAACATTACAATTCCTGCCTATCTGAAATTATACTTAGTCCTTCTTCAACCTTACATCAGCTAATCAGTCCATGTGATAGTACTCTGGAAGTCCTGTGTTATGATTATGTGATATATTCCTACTATCAGCTGTCTTTTTTATTTGATTTAAGAGACTAATAGTCTTAACTTGTTTGTCAGTGCATGTTACGTGCCCGTTTTAGAATACGTCACGTTGAGACATCGAAAACGAAAGTTATTAAGTCAGAGAAGAAGGGAAACGAATGTTAAATAAAGTGGGCGTGTCGATCAGCTGCTGGTTCCATATAAACAATGCTGAGTTCAAACCTGTGTCACAGCTGCTGCTGAGCATCGTCTGTTTACCTGTCAGCGTCTCGAGACTTTTCTAGAAGTTTCCCTCAGGAATTTTACAAGTTAACAAAAGGTAAGATCCTTAACGCTTAGTTAAGTTTATGTTTCTTTATTTACAAGCTGTTTTAGAAGTCTTTTTCCTGTATTTATATTGATACATTTCATTTCAGGCTGCATAAATCATGGAAATAACTATCGTTATGCTGAGTGGTGAATCCCACAGCTTTCGGGTGAACCCTAACGACACGGTGGGCGCTCTGAAGAAACTGATCCAGGACAAACTCGGGGTTAGTTCTGAGAGACAGAGGCTGGTCTATGAAAACGGACACAAGACTTCTCTCAACGACGACTTGATGCCTGTGAGCTCATACGGCCTGCAGAACGGCTCCCGGGTGTCTCTGATCGTCACCGGGTCGCCGCCGACCATCCAGGTGTTCCTCAGAAACGAAAAGGGGAAGTCGTCCACCTATGACGTCACACCGGAGGAGACCGTGAGCGACTTCAAGGTCAAAGTCCAGAGGAGAGAGGGGGTCGCGGTGAGCCAGCAGAGGTTGGTTTTCCAAGGCAGAGAGATGGCGAGCGGGAAACTTTCAGACTACGGCGTCACAGAGCACAGCACCATCGACATGATGATGCGTCTGCGAGGAGGCTGAGGACACCTCTGGTTTCAGCATGTTATTTTACATGAGCTACTGTTTATAAGTTTATAGTATAAGTTATAAGTTCAAGTGAAGGACAAATGCCATAGGCTAAAGAAATACCGGTATATCACTTTTTTTTATTTTGAACAAGATTTTTCTGTCATGTTTTTAATAATTGTTTTGTCATATTTCCTTGACAATAAAAAAAAATGTTAAAGGTACAGCACATCATGTTTTAATTATATTTTCACCAAAGCCTATTGTTATGCAGGCATTGTTAAATAACAAAATCATCAAAGTGAATTTACATGATTGTATTTCCTGTTCATTTTGTGCAGAGGTGAAGTTGCACCAAACTAAAAAATAAAAATGATCTTCATATCTCAATTATTTCCTTGTTCTTTATTATATTTCAAAAGATTTTTCCAGTGTTTTATAAACTTTTTTATTAAGTAGATTTACTTTGTTCAGTAATAATGAAAGCAGTCAGGGGTCTGACATATTATAGCAGCATGTTAAAATGTCTTATCACTTTTGTTAGGGTTTGTTGACAGACAATCATCAGAGCTGCTTTTAGTGAGAATTATTGTCATGTTAAATTACAGGTACGCAGTAGTTCAGTAAACACATCATGTTAAAGGCACTGTGAAGAAGAAGATTCCTCCAGATTATTTTTCCACGAGCCAGGATGCTTCATTTCCTCACAGATACTAGGTAGGCGTACCAAAATAAGGCGACCATGTTGGCAAACAGCACTCTGAACTGAAATCACAAACAGACACAGGAACACATAACAGGAAGTGTCAATATGTGATTTAAAATCTGTTCATTGACAGGATGCCATTAAAATACATACCTGAACAGGCACAAAGTTGATATTGATGAACTGGAAGGGGGTCCACACTTTCCAGTTCATCTTTAAAGCCGTCCAGTAACTTGTTCTCATCTTCTTTTCAAAGTCTCCCCACCCTTTAGCCTGGAAATACACTGCACTTAATACAGGCCTACATCTATTTACATGTATTTAGAAAGATGAGAACGAGATTTTTGAGACTCTTTCTCTTTTAAGTTCCCCAACTTTACACAAGTTGATTTTTTTCTATCTCTGTGTCTTCCCTTTAAAGGGGGGGGGGGGGGGGGGGGGGAGAGAGAGAGTTTATGTGATGACCCACCTCAAGGATGTTCATTACAAAGTGAGGGGGTTCAGTGAGTCGCTGTTTAGCATCCATGAGCCTCAAGACAAAGGCAACAAGGAGTCAGGACCTGGTATGCATGCTGAGATTTGAAGTCTATCTTTTTTTTCTTTTCTTTTTTTTAGTAAATGCTATTCTGCTTCAGGGACACTTCACCAGTTAGTGTGATGGAGGAACTCTCTATTAATTTAACTCTGTCACTTTGTCACACCTGGAAGCCCATTTACACCAGAAAAAATAATACTGTGGTCAGGTTGGAATCATTCAAATAATATATTTCATAATGAAAATAAGTGCACCAAACCATTTTCCTACCAGGAGCAGAAGCTGCAGCGCCTCTGTGTGGCTGAACAGTGTCATTGTATGACAGGTGAAGTCTGCCTGTTAATTGACTGCAAACACTCAAGAGGCAATTGTAGAGTTTGTTTGGGCCCTAGGCAAATAATTAATTGGGGGGCCCTCCAACCACCATCTCTTTATTTTTCACTCCTATACAGATAATTCCTCTTCATTTTCTTTTATTGACAAACTTTGGTTTTCACAGCAATAATGCACGGTGCAACTAACAGGGAATAGTAAGTGCTATCAGATGGGGCACCCTTAGGGAGGTTTTCTACTGCCATTGAAAATTTAACAAAATTTGAGGCACTGCTGTGATTTAAGGTGTGTCAGCCCTTGGGGGCCCACCACTGGCCTTTGGCCCCAAGCAGTTGCCTGCCTTGCCTATTGACAAGCAGCGCCTCTGCAAACACTAGCTGCTGGTTGATATCCGATGATGTTTGAATGTATTTTGTGTTTTGTGTTTTAGGTTTTAACCAGATATTAAAATACTATTGTTGTTGATGTTGTCATTTAGCTGCGTGTGTTGCCTACAGAGCAAAGGTCGATGCGACTTTGACAGTAGCCAAACGAATTGAGGAAACCTGCCAGCCTCACATCAAATATGGTGAGAATGAGACTTGTTGTTTATGAGAAGTTCATTGAACCCACAGGGAAACAAAAACATCAGCTAATCAGAAACATTTTAAAAAGTTGGCGAACAAAACACAATCTGACACCTTTCAGGAAAGAGAAGAAAATCTAATAGTTTACTCTGGAAACATGCAGAACTGCCAATCTATATGTTTGAGGTATTTGGAAGTTAACAACACACAATAAAACAAATGTTTCCTTTCACTCTCTGTTTGTCTCACTGCAGCCTATAGAGTTACTGTGACATCTTCAGCAGCAGAAGGAGACTTTATGACCTACACAGCCACCGTAGATGAAGTTCTGAAAAACACCATTATGCATGGTTATTTTGGCTTCATTGAATCCAGGATGGCCGCAAAACAAACCAGTTTCTGTTCATGCTCTAATCCCTCCTTATGACATCTCTACTTGATCAACATAAATTATGTTTAAGTACAGAGGTGTGTCTTTGAGAAAAAACTGGTTGTTGTTTTTAACTCTGCCTGAAACAAAAGCCTTATACCTGCATTCAACTGACTTCCTGAGCTTTTTCAACAACAAAGTTCTAGACATCAGAGACAAAATTGGTAACCTCCTGCCCTTACCTTGTGCGGAGACGTCTGATACGGCAGAGACAGTTCCAGGACCAGATATTAGTCTTGACTGTTTTTCTCCAATCGACCTCTCAGAGCTATATTCCATTTTTTCTGCGTCGAAACCGTCAACCTGTATTTTGGACCCAATCCCAACCAAGCTGTTTAAGGAAGTCTTTCCCTTAGTTAGCAACTCCATATTAGATATGATCAATATGTCTTTACTGGCAGGCTATGTACCACAGGCATTTAAAGTAGCGGTAATCAAACCTCTACTTAAAAAGCCTACTCTGGACTCAGGAACTCTGGCTAATTACAGGCCTATATCCAACCTTCCTTTTTTCTCGAAGATCCTGGAGAAGGTGGTAGCTAAACAGCTGTGTGACTTTCTCCATGACAACAGTTTATTTGAGGAGTTCCAGTCAGGTTTTAGAGTCCACCATAGCACTGAGACTGCACTAGTTAGAGTTACAAACGATCTACTTCTAGCCTCAGACAGGGGACTTCTGTCTGTGCTCGTCTTGTTAGATCTTAGTGCTGCTTTTGACACCATTGACCATCGGATCCTGTTGTACAGACTGGAGCATTTGCTTGGAATTACAGGGACTGCTTTAAGTTGGTTTGAATCCTACTTATCAGACCGATCTCAGTTTGTACATGTTAATGATGAGTTCTCTATGCACACTAAAGGTTGCCATGGAGTCCCACAAGGTTCAGTGCTTGGACCAATTCTTTTTACATTATATATGCTTCCTCTGGGAAATATTATGAGGAAACACTCCATACAGTTTCATTGTTATGCAGATGATACTCAGCTTTATGTATCAATGAAGCCCGATGGTACCAGTCAGTTATGTCAGCTAGAAACGTGCCTTAAGGACGTTAGGACCTGGATGACCAGAAATGTTTTGCTACTTAACTCAGACAAGACTGAAGTTATTGTGCTAAGCCCTAAGAACCTCAGAGAGACTTTTTCTAGTGATTTGACTGTCCTTAGTGACATCAGCCTGGCATCTAGCACCACTGTTAGGAATCTAGGAGTTATTTTTGATCAAGATATGTCCTTTAGCTCTCACATCAGTCAAGTTTCAAGAACAGCCTACTTTCACCTTCGTAATATATCCAAGATCAGGAATATCCTGTCGCAAAGTGATGCAGAGAAACTAGTTCATGCATTTGTTACCTCCAGATTGGACTATTGTAACTCTCTTTTGTCAGGGTGCTCTGGCAAATCTCTAAAGACTCTTCAACTGGTCCAGAATGCTGCAGCTCGTGTACTGACCAGAACCAGGAAATGGGACCACATCACTCCTGTCCAGGCTTCTCTGCACTGGTTCCCTATACAGTCTAGAATAGAATTCAAGATCCTTCTTCTCACCTACAAAGCTGTAAATGGCCAGGCACCATCTTACCTGAAGGAGCTACTAGTGCCGTACTGTCCCTCGAGAGCGTTGTGGTCCCGGAGTGCAGGCCTGCTGGTGGTACCTACAGTCTCCAAGTGTACTATGGGGGGTAAAGCCTTCAGTTATCGGGCTCCTCTCCTCTGGAACCGCCTTCTAGCCGGGGTCCAGGAGGCAGACACAGTCTGTATTTTTAAGAATAGACTTAAAACTTTCCTTTTTGATAAATCTTATAGTTAGGGCTGGTGCTGGTGTAGACCAGCTCTTAGTTATGCTGCTATAGGCTTAGACTACCGGGGGAACTGGCACCCTGAGCTCCTCTCTCTCTCTCTCTCTCTCTCTCTCTGCATATACAGTACATCATATTACTGCATGTATCTATCTATAAATCTCAGTCACTAACCACCTACATTCCTGGGAGCTCTTGAGCTCTTCTAGGCTCCTCAAGATCGTCGGTTGACGGCTTGCCAGAACAACCCCCACCCCACCACTACCCCCTCCCCACCGGATCGTGGGTTGGCGGCCTGCCAGAACAACCCCCCCCCCCCCCCCCCCCCCCCACACACACACACACACACACACACCCCCTCCCCTCCCCACCGGATTGCTGATGGACGGTCTACCTCCCCCCACCCCCTTGCTCTCTATCCCTCTTCCTGCATCTTATCCCATCTCTCCCCCTATCCCTTTCCAAGCCCGGCGCAGTCTAGGCCTGTGAAAACTGTTTCGTCATGAGCCGGGGATCCGGCCGAAGATTTCTGCCTTTTAATAAGGCAGTTTTTTCTTACCACTGTAACTTTTGCTGCTTTGCTAAAGTGCTCATGATGGATAGGCCGGATCTTTGTAACATAGCAATAAGTAAGGTATTTTACCTGCTTTTTGTAACATAACAATAAGTAAGGTCTTTTACCTGCTTTTTGTAACATAACAATGAGTATGGTATTTTACCTGCTCTTTTGTAATGTTAACAGACAAAGAGTAAGGTATTTTACCTGCTTCTTGTAAAGTGTCTCGAGATAACACTTTTTATGAGTTGACGCTATACAAATAAAAATTGATTGATTGATTGATTATGTTGAGTTGAACCACATTTATTTGATGAATCTGTTCCCTTTGTCCATGTTTCCCAGTAAATGAGGATTTTGTTAAGATATTTCAGTGGATGTTGTGGATTTAGACAGAGGTTAATATTGCTAATATGAAGCCTAAACGTGTATTTTAAAAAGAATACCTGTTCCCACTTGACAGCTTTAAAAAAAAATACTTGTTTATCAGATGTCTTTTGACTCAAAAAGGGAACTTGTTAAGACAAAGGCTACACTTGTTTTTGTAAACATTAAGAAAAAAACAAAATAACAAGGACCAAAACAAAACATTTGAATACAAATACCGTAAACAAAGATGTCCAAAGGATAAAGATGATTGGGGATGAGTCATGACATGAAATGGAGTTTATGACTTTATGTAATGCTTACGTGGAGGGAAAGTTATTTGACTGTTCTTATCAATTTTTTATGTCATAAAATAAAATGAGCTTGTCATGCATTTGAATTGTTTTTTTCTTTCTACTTGTTATAGTTTCAGTTTCATATCATTAACATTTAAGGTGTGCCTTAAATGTTAACCTGAGGGCATTCATTGCAATACCTTATTGTAGTAGTTCTAACTTGTGTTTTACCTGAATCACCTTTATTGGCCACGTATGTTTACTCACAAGGAATTTGACTTCAGTGAACTGTGATCTCTTAGTTTGAATAAAGGTATATAACATTAAATATCAACAATAAACACAAAATAAAGACTAATATGTACAAGAATAAATAAGACAATAGTTACATTTCAATACCAACTTTAATTTATAGAAAACATTACAATTCCTGCCTATCTGAAATTATACTTAGTCCTTCTTCAACCTTACATCAGCTAATCAGTCCATGTGATAATACTCTGGAAGTCCTGTGTTGTGATTATGTGATATATTCCTACTATCAGCTGTCTTTTTTCTTTGATTTAAGAGACTAATAGTCTTAACTTGTTTGTCAGTGCATGTTACGTGCCCGTTTTAGAATACGTCACGTTGAGACATCGAAAACGAAAGTTATTAAGTCAGAGAAGAAGGGAAACGAATGTTAAATAAAGTGGGCGTGTCGATCAGCTGCTGGTTCCATATAAACAATGCTGAGTTCAAACCTGTGTCACAGCTGCTGCTGAGCATCGTCTGTTTACCTGTCAGCGTCTCGAGACTTTTCTAGAAGTTTCCCTCAGGAATTTTACAAGTTAACAAAAGGTAAGATCCTTAACGCTTAGTTAAGTTTATGTTTCTTTATTTACAAGCTGTTTTAGAAGTCTTTTTCCTGTATTTATATTGATACATTTCATTTCAGGCTGCATAAATCATGGAAATAACTATCGTTATGCTGAGTGGTGAATCCCACAGCTTTCGGGTGAACCCTAACGACACGGTGGGCGCTCTGAAGAAACTGATCCAGGACAAACTCGGGGTTAGTTCTGAGAGACAGAGGCTGGTCTATGAAAACGGACACAAGACTTCTCTCAACGACGACTTGATGCCTGTGAGCTCATACGGCCTGCAGAACGGCTCCCGGGTGTCTCTGATCGTCACCGGGTCGCCGCCGACCATCCAGGTGTTCCTCAGAAACGAAAAGGGGAAGTCGTCCACATATGACGTCACACCGGAGGAGACCGTGAGCGACTTCAAGGTCAAAGTCCAGAGGAGAGAGGGGGTCGCGGTGAGCCAGCAGAGGTTGGTTTTCCAAGGCAGAGAGATGGCGAGCGGGAAACTTTCAGACTACGGCGTCACAGAGCACAGCACCATCGACATGATGATGCGTCTGCGAGGAGGCTGAGGACACCTCTGGTTTCAGCATGTTATTTTACATGAGCTACTATTTAAGTTTATTTAATACAAGTGAAGGACAAATGCCATAGGATAAGGAATTACATCAATGTTTTTATTTTGAGATTTTTCTGTGTCATATTTTTAATTGCCTACTTGCATAATTTCCTTGACAATAAAAAACATGTTAAAGATACAGCACATCATGTTTTAATTATATTTTCACCAAAGTCTATTGTTATATAAACTTGGCAATGTTATAAATAAAATCAACAATATGAACTTACATGATTGTAATTCATGTTCTGTACTATTGTAAGTTGCACGAAACTTAAGGATTTAAAAATTAAAATAAAAATGATCTTCATATCTCAATTATTTCCTTGTTCATTATTATATTTTAAAAGATTTTTCCAGTGTTTTATAAACTTTTTTATTAAGTAGATTTACTTTGTTCAGTAATAATGAAAGCAGTCAGGGGTCTGACATATTATAGCAGCATGTTCAAATGTCTTATCACTTTTGTTAGGGTTTGTTGACTTGTTGTTTGCTTTTAGTGAGAATTATTGTCATGTTAAATTACAGGTACGCAGTAGTTCAGTAAACACATCATGTTAAAGGCACTGTGAAGAAGATTCCTCCAGATTATTCTTCCACGAGCCAGGATGCTTCATTTCCTCAAAGATGCTAGGTAGGCGTACCAAAATAAGGCGACCATGTTGGCAAACAGCACTCTGAACTGAAATCACAAACAGACACAGGAACACATAACAGGAAGTGTCAATATATGATTTAAAATCTGTTCATTGACAGGATGCCATTAAAATACATACCTGAACAGGCACAAAGTTGATATTGATGAACTGGAAGGGGGTCCACACTTTCCAGTTCATCTTTAAAGCCGTCCAGTAACTTGTTCTCATCTTCTTTTCAAAGTCTCCCCACCCTTTAGCCTGGAAATACACTGCACTTAATACAGGCCTACATCTATTTACATGTATTTAGAAAGATGAGAACGAGATTTTTGAGACTCTTTCTCTTTTAAGTTCCCCAACTCTACACAGCTTGAATATTGTATCACTGTGGCTTCCCTCTATGGGAGGGGTAGGATAAGTTTCTGTGATGACCCACCTCAAGGATGTTCATTACAAAGTAGAATATGAGAAGAAAGCCGGGGGCAAAAATGAGCCGATCCAGAAGGAGACGTTTTACTATACAGAACGGATCTGTGGTGGGCATCCACAACTCCATCAGCTGATAAAAGTAATGGCTCACTGGTCCTGTAATGAATAACCTGCAACAGACAACGACAGCAAGACAAATACAAGTAATTTCACAGGGGGCGCTATTTTCTCCATGCATATTTGTGTAAATAATATGAATTACATTGCATTAAAGATTGTATTTCACACTGCCAAGAGCACAACATTTATTTTCCTAAGATGTGCAATGAAATGCACATCAGCCTTAGTTTTTTATCTGTAGTAAGTCTCACCCATAAAGAGCATATCGTGTGGCTCCAGCTGTGTCAATTTCATTGACTGGGGCTCCATTTTTGGCCTTTTTTCTTGCCTCCAGAACCTGAGACAAAAGATTCCCTAACGTGGAGAGGATGCCACTGAAAATATCAAAAATATACAAAACAGGTCTGTTTTTAAATCAGTACTGGGTACATACACAAGGTACTTGAATTAAATAAATTATTGATAAACTCATAGGGGAGGTTCTCTGGGCAGATGCTGATTGGTTAAAGCCAGAGTGCTGTCACATGAGGACAAGGTCAGTGCAAACAAAGATGCACTTTGAAATCAACATTAAAATACAGTCAAATGGCAACACGACAAAGTGAAAAAGTGATATCAGCAGTAACATAAATAGTTAATTGCAGGTAAGTAAACTACAGCATCTCAATTCTTGCGTGTTAAACTGGAAAAACACAACAAAAAGTAAGCAGCAGGTTTGAACATGAACACACCCAACAAACAGGCACAGTTACAGACCTCGTTACAGACTTTGTGAGAATGGGGTATTTCTTCAGAAGAAACAGATACTGTTGTAGTAAACGGTAATGTATGGACGCATCCCGGGCTGGTAAACTCTGTACGGGCATTATCACTCGTCTCAATGTACCATCAACCAAAACACAACTGAAGTTACAAAGAAAGTCCGCCAAAGTCTTCCTGTCGACGTCATTGCGTCGCTCGTGGAGACACGCCTACACACTAACGTCATGAATACTACAGACATCTTTTACTACATCAGTTTCTTTTTAAATAACACAGAATATAATGAAAGAAGAAGCTGTGGTATATTTTTTAAGGTTTATATATTTAATAAAAATCCTGCACCATGAAAGTTCTTGAGATAATTACTTAATTTAACTTAAAGCAAATGTAACTTTATCTAGGCTACTCGTTTTAAGATTACCTAGTTCAACCTAGATTATTAGTTAGTTTCATTTTAAAGATGTTCACTTCATTTTAAAACATATGGGGTAATTCAATAGGCTATATAACAAAAAAGGTTTTCAATATTTGTGTCTTATTACTGTAAAATTAAGGTAAAAACAAGTTATTACACTGCAGTTAAGGATTGTGTTAAACTTCACATGGCTTTTCTGTAGACCATTGTATTTTTTATCGAAACAAAAACCTCTTATGCTTTAACAATTAAGTCATATAGTCATATATTATGAAACTATTTTGAAACATTTGTATTGCTTATGCAATGACATCAAGTTTGTAGATGAAAAAAATAGTCTAAATCTGCAGGATCTTACTTTGGTCACATGGGGGCAGCAAAAGTCCAGTTGTGAAAACACAACACTCACGATCACCAAATAGAGTTTATGTCGTACTGATAGACACCTGCAGGACATAAGTCATCAGGAACATCACAAGCTTTGAGCTAAGCAGCATACCTGCTATTATTAAAGAACGATGACTTCAAAAGCTTAATAAGAGGATGCTTGTGGAATTACTTTTATCATGAGTGTTCTAGTGAAGCTCACAACATCAGGTTATGACATCACCAGATGTGTACTGGTTCAGTGAATGACTCACTAGGGTTACACCTTCGTCTCACATCCGAACATAATGACATGGCAAGAGATCAACCGTAGCTCTCAATACCTCACCAAACTCTTTCTGCAGTTCATAGTGTGGTTCTTCCAAACATGAAACTATGAGAGTTACAATATGTTGTTGGGTTTTAACAAATCTTAATATACTTAATGCAACAAAATGACTTTAGTGATATCTCCCTCACTTCCCTTTGACAGGATGAAATGCACAGTGCAATGTGTTTTGGAAAAATAATGATGATTCATTTTATTTTTTTTATAAAAGAACATATACCATTTAATATATACTGTATATAGACTTATGACCTCTTAGTACAGAATTTGATTGTTTTACAATACACGTGATCAACTGGCCACGAAATAATAATATTAGCATAACAAATAAATTAGCATCTGAGTAAGAAAATGAATACATGTATAAATACATAAATAAATAAATAATTCGGCAAACACAGTTACAATAAATAAAATGGGGATTTTGGGGACAGCAGTTAGTATTCACAAAGAAATGCTGAAATATTTAAAGCAGTTGGAGAGTTACCACAATCATGAAGCAACACTTGAAGACACACTTACTGAAGTTTTAGTTATTGAATGGCAAGTATGAATGTTTAAGACTAAGATCATCTCAGTACTAATTTAAAGGGTTAAAAAAAATACAAGTTGTACATCCTCACAAGCTGAAGATCTGATCTCTCATAACATAGAGTCATGCACAATTCCTTTTGAAAGTATGTCAAACATTACCTCTCACTTTCATCCCTCTGTTTAGTTCCTTTAAGCTTAAATATCTGCTATAAGATGTGGAAGCCTGGAACTTTTTACTGTCTTGTCTGCTTGCTTTCTCTTTTCGTTATATACTAAAGCTGAAAATAACATTTAATGCAACGACCAGGCGCCAGACATTACAAGACCAAAACCAAAGTGACTAAACTGCACAATTTACAAAATATACATTGAGTCACTACATAAAGAAAAAGATCTGGCTTGTGTTTTTTATATAAATCTCCACTCAGACATCCATAAGTCACTTCAGTAATAATGATTTTTGAAGATTAAACATAATATATTCCTCAGGATAAAACACATTGTTCTCTCAGTACAGTACATTTCACAAAGAACAAATAGGACGTAATATTTGGTAGAGAAGGCAGTTCTAGGACATTAAAACACTGTTGGATGCTAAATCACTGACATGGTGCTAAAAGCTACAAAAGGTATATATTGGACTACAGGCCAGTGTTCTCAGTCATCAACAGAAAAAAATAAATCAGATTGTGGGGTGTTGTTATTAGAGAAAATAAAAGTGTTTTCTGACTTTTGATCTTCCATTACAGGATATTATAAGAGTATTACTTTCTATATATGTTCTTCTGAATCATTTAAACTCTGACTATTAAAATAAGTATTATAAATGATCATCACAATGTATTTTCCTCATAAATATAGTCTAGTTCTGCTCTGAATTATTTGGCTTAAAATGTGTCACTAAAACCCTCCTCATCTCAAAATATGAAGTGCACTCAGATTAAGACTGACACTTGAGGGATCTCTGACAAAAATATTGAATAATCAAACTATTTTTTCGGATAGATTTGTTTTTCACTTGAACATACTAACAAATATGAAGCATAATATTCTAACACAGCTGAAAGACAACACACAAACACATTGTGGATACAGTTAATAAGGCTCATAGCAGCAAACAGTGATTGCAAAGGCCTTGTGTAACATTGGTGTGTGTTTGTGTGTGTGCTCATATGTGTTTTACTCTTATACTGCTACAGCTGTTCACACGTCACTTGGAAGGAAAAGAGTGAATCACTTGTTCTCTATCAGTATCTGCACCTTACACACCAGATCTCTGGCCTGGGTCAAAATCTGCTTGATGTTGTGGTGTTCAGCCATTTCTGAAAGACAAAAACACATTCACATCAAATAAAAGTTACCCACTTACTGTAAGTGTACTCTCATACAAAGCTGTAATCGTATCTAATGTTTGTTTGAAACAGTTACATTCATCGCCAATCTTATCAGCCAAATGCTTGTTTGTAAGTCTATTTGTTAGAGGTTATTATATGACATTCAGTAACATTAGTGCGTCAGTGAAGCATCAGCTACTGGTAGATTGAAGTGAAAGAAATGTATCATTGTACGATAAAACAGTGGCCTGATTTCAGACGTCTGAATCTCTACAATAATGTTCAAGGGCAACAATTGTGCCAACACGTCAAACACAACGATCGATCTCAATCGTGATGTCATCTTCTCGTGTCTGAGTCTAAAAACTGGGACTCAGTTCAACTGCAACTTAAATTGTGACAAGCCTGGTTAGCAGCCATATGTGTTGGGTGGACATGTGAGACAGGTTCAGGGGAAATATGTCGCAGGAGGGGGTGTCTAGTATGACACAAGCTCTTACAATAATAGTTCCTACAATTCCCATAATGCCTGAAAAATATTTGCATGGATTATTTTCACTGCAATTTTAGGTTTTCATACCATTTAGGTTTTCAGTGTAAATAACTCTGTCTAAATAAAAACTACAAGCCTCTCATCATATGACTTTTCCTAAAAATGTGTCTTGTATGTTTTCTGAAGCTTTTATAAGTTATTTATTTAGTTACTAAATTAAAACACACGGTTTCTGAGCATTTATACCTCTGAC